>NC_062232.1:19962077-20262077 GCF_902686445.1 Sciurus carolinensis | reverse complement strand
TTGCAATCTCTATGGGAATCTTCTGAGAAGATGATGAATATTATTGTGAGAGTGAAGCTAAGCTGCAGCAGAGACCAAAGGAATTAAGAGATGTCAGGAAAACGTGAGCCATCTGTTGAGGAAAGCTATAGACCAAGACAGAAAACCCACATGGCTACAATGGAAAAGGTATAGGACAGGGCTGTCTGAGTACTTTGGGGTCCACATCTCACCATCACATGCTCCAGATACCAGATATAGAACCACAGGACATGTTTGCCTGACTGGATTTTGGTTTTGCTTTGGTCCTGTTACTTCTTTATGTGCCCCATTTCATTCTTTTGGAGTGAGAAGATTTACTCAGTGCCCCCGTATGGAAAATATGTAGCTTACCTTTTTTCTTTTTAAACAGGGACTTGTGGCTAAGAGTTTGCCTCATGTCCGAGAGGTGACTTTGAACTTGGACTTTTGAGAATTGCTGGAACTATTAAGGCTATGGGAACTCTTAGAGATGGATGGAATGTATTTTGCATTGTGAGATAGGACTTTTGGGAGCCAGGTGTGGAATGCTATGGTTTGGATATGGAATGTCCCCACAAAAAAACTTACATTTGGAAACATGGTCCCCAAAGCAATAGAATTCAGAAATGGGGATTTTATATAGTAATAGATACTGGGTGATCTAACGTAATCAGTAGCTTAATTTGTTTAATGGATTAATTTGAATGGAGTACTGGGTGATAAATATAGGCAGGTGGGTATGACTGGAGGAAGTAGGTCAGTAGAGGTGTGAGATCTTGGGGACTGTATCTCCTCTCTCTTTCTCTCTGTGATTCCTGGCTGCCATGAGCTGAGCAGCTTTCGTTTGCCACACGATTTTACCACATTTTCTGCTCACCATAGGTTCAGAAGAATGGAATTGGCTAACCATTTGCTAAATCTCTGAAACCATGAGCCCAAATAAGCTTTTCCTCCTTTATGTTGCTTTTGCACAATATTTTGGTCACAGCAATGCACAGATGACTAACAGAAGGAATGGGTCAGGTCTCTAATTACTGTATTTTTGTGAGAGCAGATTGCTATAAATAAGTCCACCCTATGTCTTGGCCTGCACTGCATGGCCCAATTTCTGTTGGAACTGACTAGGTTGCTGGTAACATGCTATTTGGACCCTCCAGCCATCACAATTGTAAGCAAATAAACCTTTTTATTTTATAAGTTACCAAGCCTCAACTATTTTGTTATAGCAACACAGAAAGACTAAGACAATGGTCCTTCTTTTTATGACCTGAGATAGATTTTGGAGTAATAAGAAGAAAAGTGAATAAAGAGACACAAGGTCTGCCTCAGGTTGGGAGAGTGCAACAGTTGGACTTCAGTTGAATTCATATCAGGTGTATTATCCTTGTCTTATCATTGAGAAGTCTGGTGAAGTTGAGAAAATTGCAAATTATTCATTTACAAAATGAGTTTGATAAGCCCAATACTGCAGAACTGCTGAGATATATGTAATGTTTGTAAAGCACTTGAACAGTGACCTTTAAAAATGGCATATATTACTTATTATTATGACCCAGAAAATACTACCAACCACTTTAAAATACGTAGCACCTTTGGAAAAAACTAAATCATGCCTAGTAAGTGAAACTACATTAATTTTTGTCATTTGAAACTATGTTACTGGAGGATCCAAGATGGCGGACTAGAGGGTGACTGCATCTCCTGTCGCTCCAGAACCCAGGATTCAAGAAGGGGAGGCATGGAGAGACTCGGACTAACATAGAGCCGTGGGGTGAGTCTCCCCAACCGGGTGAAGCTCAGTCCGGGAGGCAGGCCCAGACAGAGGCGGCTTCTCAGAGCAGGGCAGGGCAGCTAGAGTCTTCCCCAGGCAGCCCTGCTCCCTCCAGCGGTGGACTCCTTCCACGACCAGCTTCTCGGAGCAGGCCCCCCAGTGAGAGCCTTTCCTCACAGAGCCAGCTCCAAGTCCCGGAGCCAGCGGTGAGCCCAGGCCCGCAGGCAGCTTCAAGGACCAGGGCAGGGCAGCCAGGGACTTCCCAAAGCAGCCCAGCTACCTCTGGCAGTAGGCTCCTTCCACGGTCAGCTTCTTGGAGCAGGTCGCCCAGTGAGAGCCTTTCTGAACAGAGCCAGCTCCAAGTCCTGGACCCAGTGGTGAGCACTGGCCTGCAGGCAGCTTCTGGGACCAGGGCAGGGCAGCCTGAGACTTCTCCAAGCAGCCCTGCTCCCCCCGATGGCAGGCTCCTTCCACGGCCAGCTTCTCAGAGCAGGCCGCCCAGTGAGAGCCTTTCCGCACAGAGCCAGCTCCAAGCCCTGGAACCAGTAGCGGGCTAGGGGCAGCTTTCTTCAGAAGCACTGCATTATCAAGTTCCTCCAAGACTTCAGGCTACTGAAGGTGGGAGGTGATACACTGGAAATCTACAGGGACACTATAAGCCAATAGAGGAAATCTGCAATATCTCAGAGTCCCACTGACATCTGACCAATATGAGAAAACAAGGGAAGAAAATGTCCCAAACAAACCTAGATACTATATCAATAAAACTCAATGACAGCACAGCAGAAGAAATGTCAGAAAGGGAGTTCAGAATGTACATAATTAAAACAATCAGGGAAGCAAATGAGGAGATGAAAGAGCAAATGCAGGCATTAAATGATCGCACCAATCAACAGTAAAAAGAGTAAATATGGGAAGCAAGAGATCATTTCAATAAAGAGTTAGAGATACTGAAAAAAAAAACAAACAGAAATCCTTGAAATGAAGGAAATAATAAACCAAATTAAGAACTCCATAGAAAACATAACCAATAGGATAGAACACCTGGAAGACAGAACCTCAGACATTGAAGACAAAAATTTAATCTTGAAAAAAAAGTTGACCAAACAGAGAAGATGGTAAGAAATCATGAACAGAATCTACAAGAATTATGGGATATCATGAAAAGGCCAAATTTAAGAAATATTGGGATTGAGGAAGGCTTAGAGAAACAAACCAAAGGAATGAACAATCTATTCAGTGAAATAATAACAGAAAATTTCCCAAATCTGAAGAATGAAATGGAAAACCAAGTACAAAAGACTTATAAGACTCCAAATATACAAAATTTCAACAGACCCACACCAAGGCACATTATTATGAAAATACCTCACATACAAAATAAAGACAGAATTTTAAAGGTCACGAGAGAAAAGAATCAAATGTCATTCAGGAGGAAACCAATAAGAATATCAGCAGATTCTCAATCCAGACCCTAAAAGCTAGAAGGGCCTGGAACAACATTTACCAAGCCCTAAAAGAAAATGGATACCAACCAAGAATCTTATACCCAGCAAAACTTACTTTCAGATTTGATGAGAAAATAAGATCCTTCCATGATAAACAAAAGCTAAAGGAATTAACAAAAAGAAAGCCTGCATTACAGAACATTCTCAGAAAATATTCCATGAGGAAGAGATGAAAAACAACGATGCAAATCAGCAATGGGGGGAACTAGCCTAAAGGAATAGCCAAATAAAGGAGAAACCAAATCATGTCAAAAAAAAAATGAGTCAAATGACTGGGAAAACAAATCATATCACAATAATAACCCTGAATGTTAATGGCCTGAACTCATCAATCAAAAGATATAGACTGGCAGATTGGATGAAAAAGAAAAATCCAACAATATGCTGCCTGCAAGAGACTCATCTCATAGAAAGAGATACCCATAGACTAAAAGTGAAAGGATGGGAAAAAACATACCATGCACATGGACACAGCAAAAGCTGGAGTATCCATCCTCATTTCAGATAATGTGGACTTCAAGCGAAAACTAGTCAGAAGGGCTAAAGAAGGACATTACATACTGCTTAAGGGAAGCATAAATCAGCAAGACATAACAATCATAAATATCTATGCCCCGAACATTGGCTCATCCATGTACGTCAAACAAATCCTTCTCAATTCCAGAAATCAAATAGACCACAACACAATAATACTAGGCGATTTTAACACGCCTCTCTCACCACTGGGTAGATCTTCCAAACAAAAATTGAATAAAGAAACTGTAGATCTCAATAACACAATCAACAATTTAGACTTAACAGACATATATAGAATATACCATCCAACAAAGAACGAATACACTTTCTTCTCATGAGCACATGGATCCTTCTCTAAAATAGACCATATTTTATGCCACAAAGCTACTGTTAGCAAATACAAGAAGATAGAGATACTACCTTGTATTCTATCAGATCATAATGGATTGAAATTAGAAATAAATGACAGAATAAAAAACAGAAACTTCTCCAATACCTGGAGATTAAATAATGCAGTATTATATGATGAATGGATAACAGAAGACATCAGGAGGGAAATAAAAAAATTCTTAGAAGTAAACGAGAACAAAGACACATCATATCAAAATCTCTGGGACACTATGAAAGCAGTACTTAGAGGAAGATTTATTTCATGGGGTGCATTCAAAAAAAGAAGTAGAAATCAACAAATAAATGACTTAACACTACAGCTCAAAGCTCTAGAAAAAGAAGAGCAGACCAACACCAAAAGTAGTAGAAGACAGGAAATAGTTAAAAACAGAGCCGAAATCAATGAAATTGAAACAAAAGAAACAATTGGAAAAATTAACAAAATAAATAGTTGGTTCTTTGAAAAAATAAACAAAATTGATAAACCCTTAGCCACACTGACAAAGAGGGAGAAAACTCAAATTACTAAAATTTGGAATGAACAAGGAAATATCACAACAGACACGAGTGAAATACAAAACATAATTAGAAGCTATTTCGAAAATCTATACTCCAACAAAACAGAAAACCTCGAAGACATCAACAAGTTTCTAGAGGCATATGAATTACCTAAACTGAACGAGGAGGACATACACAACTTAAATAAATTAATTTCAAGCAATGAAATGGAAGAGGTCATCAATAGCCTACCAACAAAGAAAAGTCTGGGACCAGATGGTTCTCAGCCAAGTTCTACAAAACCTTTAAAGAAGAGCTCATTCCAATAGTCGTCAAAGTATTCCATGAAATAGAAGAGGAGGGAACCCTCCCAAACTCCTTCTCTGAAGCCAATATCACCCTGATACCTAAACCAGACAGAGACACATTGAGGAAAGAAACTTTCAGACCAATATCCTTAATGAACATCGACGCAAAAATTCTCAACCAAATTTTAGCAAAACGCATCCAAAAATACATTAAAAAGATAGTGTACCACAATCAAGTGGGTTTTATCCCAGGGTTGCAAGGTTGGTTCAACATCCGGAAATCAATAAATGTCATTCTCCCTATCAACAAACTTAAAGTTAAGAATCACATGATTATTTTGATAGATGCAGAAAAAGCATTTGATAAAATACAGCATCCCTTCATGCTCAAAACACTAGAAATAATAGGGATAGTGGGAACATTCCTTAACATTGTAAAGGCCATCTACGCTAACCCCATGGCCAATATCATTCTAAATGGTGAAAAACTGAAAGCATTCCCCCTAAAAACTGGAACGAGGCAGGGATGCCCTCTTTCACCACTTCTATTCAACATCATCCTTGAAACTCTAGCCAGAATTAGACAGACCAAAGAAATTAAAGGGATACGAATAGGAAAAGAAGAACTCAAACTATGCCTGTTCGCTGATGACATGATTATATATTTAGAGGTACCTGGAAATTCCACCAGAAAACTTTTAGAACTCATAAGTGAATTCAGTAAAGTAGCAGGTTACAAGATCAATGCTCATAAATCCAATGCATTTTTATACGTAAGTGATGAATCTCCAGAAAGAGAAGTTAAGAAAATTACCCCATTCACAATAGCATCGAAAAAAATAAAATACTTGGGAATCAATCTCACAAAAGAGGTGAAAGACCTCTACAATGAGAACTACAGAACACTAAAGAAAGAAATTAAAGAAAACCTCAGAAGATGGAAAAATCTCCATGTACTTGGATAGGCAGAATTAACATCGTCAAAATGGCTGTACTACCAAAAGTGGTATACAGATTCAGTGGAATTCCAATTAAAAATCCCAATGATGTACCTTACAGAAATAGAGCAAGCAATCATGAAATTCATCTGGAAGAATAAGAAACCCAGAATAGCTAAAGCAATCCTCAGCAGAAAGAGCGAAGCAGGGGGTATTGCAATACCAGATCTTCAACTCTACTACAAATCAATAGTAACAAAAACGGCATGGTATTGGTACCAAAATAGACAGGTAGATCAATGGTACAGAATAGAGGACATGGACACAAACCCAAATAAGTACAATTTTCTCATACTAGACAAAGGGGCCAAAAATATGCAATGGAGAAAAGATAGCCTCTTCAACAAATGGTGCTGGGAAAACTGGAAAACCATATGCAACAGAATGAAATTAAACCCCTATTTCTCACCCTGCACAAAACTCAACTCAAAATAGAACAGGGACCTCAGAATCACACCAGAGACCCTGCATCTTATAGAAGAAAAAGTAGGTCCAAATCTTCAACGTGTTGGCTTAGGATCAGACTTCCTTAACAGGACTCCCATAGCTCAAGAAATAAAAGCAAGAATCAACAACTGGGATAGATCCAAACTAAAAAGCTTTTTCTCAGCAAAGGAAACTATCAGCAATGTGAAGAGAGAGCCTACAGAGTGGGAGAATATCTTTGCCACTCATATTTCAGATAGAGCGTTAATTTCCAGAATCTATAAAGAACTCAAAAAACTCTACACCAAGAATACAAATAATCCAATCAACAAATGGGCTAAGGAAATGAACAGACACTTCACAGAAGAAGATGTACAAGCAATCAACAGATATATGAAAAAATGTTCAACATCTCTAGTAATAATAGAAATGCAAATCAAAACTACCCTAAGATTCCATCTCACCCCAATTTGAATGGCGACTATCAAGAATACAAGCAACAATAGGTGTTTGCGAGGATGTGGGGAAAAAGGTACACTCATACATTGCTGGTGGGGTTGCAAATCAGTTGCAAAGCAGTGTGGAGATTCCTTAGAAAGTTTGGAATGGAACCACCATTTGACCCAGCTATCCCACTCCTTGGCCTATACCCAAAGGACTTAAAATCAGCATACTACAGAGATACAGCCACATCAATGTTCATTGCTGCTCAATTCACCATAGCCAGATTGTGGAACCAACCTAGATGCCCTTCAGTTGATGAATGGATAAAGAAACTGTGGCATATATATACAATGGAATATTACTCCGCAATGAAGAATGATAAAATTATTGCATTTGCAGGAAAATGGATGAAATTGGAGAATATCATGCTAATGAGGTAAGCCAATCTCAGAAATTTAAAGGACAAATGATCTCGTTGATAAGCGGATGATGACATATAAGGGGGGGTGGGACGGTTTTGCGTTAGGGCTAGGGTTAGGTTTAGGGTTAGGGTTAAGGAGGGTGTCAAGAATGGAGGAAGGAAGGACTGTATAGAGGGAAAAGAGGGGTGGGAGGGATGGGGGGAAGTAAAAAATTAACAATGAATCAAACAACATTACCCTATATAAATTTATGATTACACAAATGGTATGCTTTGACTCCATGTACAAACAGAGAGACAACATGTATCCCATTTGTTTACAATAAAAAAATTGGTAACAATATAGCATAAATCTGTTACCTCCCAGTCTGTGTGGGTCAGGAAATCAGGGATGGTTTAACTGACTTCTCCACTCAAAGTCTAGTAGGTGTGACGGGGCTGACAAATTTGGCTCCATGGGAATATTATAGGCCAGGCTGTATGGGCAACGACTAAACAGACTACATTTTGCTCTGAGACTTCATGTTATGTAGGAAATGCTTCTCCCATGGGAACACACTACCTCTGTAATATCGACAGTTGCTTAACTTCTCCCATGGGGACACCCTGCCTCTGTTAAACAAGGTATCATGTTAATGGTGATGTCAACAGTGATTGTTTGGATGTTAGTAACCATTCTTTTGTGTGTCTCTAGGTAATGTTGTTTTGATCCACTTCCGCCTCTGCTGATGATTTGAGATCTCATGATGTTAGTTTGTAATTCTGAATCATAGCAACAGACTCTTATGATTGATGTACTGATTTATGGTATAAAAACCCCTGCAACCCTGTGGTCAGGACTGTTCTCCCAATAGACATTTTTGGGACATTGTGTGAGATGTCAGCTAGCCAGCTAATAAAGACTCTCAAATTTGGAAAAAAAGAAAAAAGAAACTATGTTATTTAATTTAGAGTTGGGGTGTCTCCCTCAGCTGAATGTACTTCAGAGATCCTGGAATTTGTATCAAGGACTAAACCCCTCTCTCCCAGGTGTCTTTTAATTCAGACCACCCCTGTTTTCATTCATGTCATTAGCAACAAAAATCAAGTTCTCACATGGAGTTAAAAATTGCATTTTTGATAATCTAATTATTAATATTCTCTTTAATGAAATGGGTGGTAATACCCCCCGCAGCCCACTACAAAGAATCCCATCCGCAGTGGCTTCCTTTTTGGAAAAAAATGGTGTATTATAATTATATGTAATAGTGGGATTTTTTGTTACATATTTGTACATGCACATAACATAATTTGGTCAAAAAAAATTTCTTTTTTTTTGTAGTACTAGGGATTGAACTCAGGGTCTCACAAATTAGATAAGCTTTCTCCATTGAGATAAATCCTCAGCTCTACAGTGCCTCTTGACATCACATCTTGAGGAAGTATCACCCTTACTTGAGAAATACTTTGTATTTGAAGTACATAAAACACCTGTTTCATTCACCATGTTCATTGTGCTAGGACAAAAGCACAAAATGCCTTTTATTTCTTTCCCAGGTGGTGATCCTCTGGTTTGCCCATAATCCCAAAGCAAACTTTAAGGACAGTTTTCCATTCCAGCTTTTAACTTCTCAATTCTGAGATCCACTATCTGAGGGACAGTCTCCCTCTGTGACAGCCCCTGCTTACAGTTTTTACAGCCCCATCTAGCTCAATCCTTCTTAACTTAAAATTACCTCCTTAAAGGCATTGCAGTTCTGTAAAGCTTCAAACTGCCTGGCTTTAAGCTATTTCTAGTTCAATGCTCTCATCTGGAAACTCCTCTCTTCTTATCCCTTCTTCATACTTGTCATTTATTTAGATCTTTGAATTTGACTATCTTTCTTATATGATTGCTGCCCTGGTCTCTTAAAGTATCTGGGCAGTAGCTCAGTTTTCTTTTTCTTACCATCGTCAGTACTAGCATGTGGTCTTCTGAAGAAAAGATGCTGGCGAATAAGAAAGGCAGTGAACAGGGTGTCAAATATATTATGATTTAACTTCTCACACAATCTTGAATAAGCTAAGAAATTCCAGGTATGTATCTCTTAATTTTACAAAAAGAAACACTAAAAGAGTAAAACAACCAAAATTTTCCATCATTTAGTTTTCTCTTCTTGTCTGTAATAATTTTACTGCAGGATTTGTTCACACATCCATGAAACTACTTGTTCCATTACCAAGTAATTGAGTTCTATATCATTAAAAATGATTGAAAGTATCTAAATTTGTTTTATGAAATATCAAAACTGTATCAACCTGATAAAAAGCAACAACTATGCAATCCATGTGTATACACTTAGCTTCTGAAATCAAGTAAGTGTTCATAAAGGAACAATTATAAGGCAATAAAGGAAAAATTCAGTCAATTTTCTTTTAAACTTGGTGTGTATACATGGGTTTATGTCAAAGGACCCAAGGAGAGATGTGTGAATAGTTTGTTTAGGGTAGCCAAGCACCTCATTATTTTGTAGCCCTAGTCAACCTGTAAAAAAATTTGTTGTTCCCCTTGTTATATTTCTTTATTTAAAACAAATTTGATCCCTGAATTTTGTGAGGTGACCTATGTCCCTTGATCTTAGGGGGTTATAAACTTCAGTCAAAATGGTGTGCCTTTGCTACTAAATCGAAAAGCATGACATGATTATCTTTTTCTTCAGTTTTTGAACAAATCCAGGGCTGTTGGTATGAAGGAGCTATTCCAAGTTGACTTTAGAAAAAACACAAATGAAGAGTAATTTATTTTCCTTCTCATCTCTTCCTTTCACCCTGCAATTCCACCTAAACAAGCACTTTTTCTTTTTCCTTCTTTTTTTTTTTTTGTCTAAATGCTCATAGGAAGAGCCTTACTGAAAGTCTTCTCAGGAGGTGAGCCTTCAAGGCCAGGAACTCTGGACAGAAATGTCGAATGCTAAGTATTAAAGTATAAGGTTTGCCTTGTCCTTTTTATTCACTTGCTAGTTATGTTTCTTTTCCAAAATCTTAAGAACCTCTGAAACTCCATTCTATTCTATCCTTTTTCTTGGAAATCCTCAAGAACAGCCTCTTACACCTCTGAAGCCCATGTCTTCAATAAACATGTAGGATATGGTTGTCTGACCCCCTGCCATTCCTGGGGTTAACTTATAGGTCAGAAAAATGTTTGTCATTTCATAAGGCAGCCACTGATTCCTGAGGGAACTTGGGACAGAGTTTCTTAATAGATCTAGGAACAGCACTGGCTAGATATGGAAGCGTGGGGCACATGTACCCATCCTGATTTCCCAAGAGGTGAAGTGCATTCTGGGTAAATCCATTATTTGCAAATGGTGTCAAAACATTTCTGTTTCTTCTCCCCGGCTACTTCTCGAAGAGTCTCCATTTGTCTTCCTATCTCTTTTTTTCTTCTTTGTCTCCCCTTACTACCTCTCCTTTCTCTTAAGGGTGGGGTATATGTGAATAGCAATCTGTTTCTTCCAGATAAGACAAACACCTGTGCCCTAGTGAGGTGATGTGTTTCATCTTTGAAGACAGTGACAACAGTGCCTCTCCCACCATGAATGCAGTTGTCTGAACTTTGACTGCTGATGGGCAGTTGTTATACCCTAAATTTTTGAATTTGGAAGTCTCATACACCTGTGTTTGGAGATTTGGCCCTATTTGATAACAGTTTGTATTTTCTTCATTCCCAAAGTTAGTGGTGAGTTACTTCTCTGTGGCTATTTGGAGTTTTAATTACTGTGTGAGCTGTTTCAGTTGACCTTTAAAACAAAGTTGCGGTTCATGCTTTATGAAAATTTTGATGCAATGGATTTCCAGATCAACAGGATCAAACATTCCAATTGTTTTGAGCCTGGCTTTTCTTGACTTCTGCTTGCTTTTTTTCTTTTTTCTTTCTTTCTTTCTGGTGGGTAGGATCCCTTGGTATCCTCTAAATAGGAAGAAATAGTCTATTCTCTTGATTGTATGTTGATACTTACATTGCAAAACTCTTAATCCTTCATCAATCATATTTAACCCAAGTATACCTGGTGGGAAAAAATAATAGCTGAAATTTTGATTCAAAATAAAAATCCACTTAATTCCTTGGTGAATAGTATATACAAAATCTGTTCCTTTGAAACCGACTAGAGCAAGCCTTAAAGACCCTCTTCAGCTCTTTTTGATTTTTAGCAACTTCATCTCCTCCAGCACCACAGAGAAGACTATTATGGTTAATCATTGTATTAGTCTGTTTGTGCTGCTATAACTGAGCCTGAAAAATTTATAAGAACAGAGAGTCATTTCTCACAGTTCTGGGGCCAGCGAAACCTAAGATCAAGGGGTTGATATCAGGTGATGGCCTTCTTGTTATGTCATCCCATGGCAGAGGTCTAAAAGATGGGGAATGAGGAAGGAGAAGGAGGCTCTTTTTATAAGGCATCCACTCTGATAATAATGAATCCACTCAAATCTACTCCCACAATAATGATGAATCTCTTGTGGCACAATCATCTCCAATTAGCTTCTACTTTCCAGGATTATTGCACTAAGGATTAATTTTCTAATACGTGCTTTTGGGGGGACACATTCAAACCATAGCAGTCAGAAAAGAACTTTTTAATGTAGTTTCCCTTGACCTCTGAGCCCTCCTCATGATCAGTGCAATGAAGTTAGAAGTAACTGATTCTTGCGATTCTGTAAGGATAGCTAGGCAAATAGGTTATTTCTTTGTCCTCTTTTTAAACTGAGTGAAATGTATGAGGCTAAATAAGGGGTTGTACACAGTTTCTCAAATTTGCCTGAAGTCCTCTTGGAAATCTCTCCTTTTAAATTAATTTGATATGTCTTAATCATTTGTGTGCATACAAATCACTGCTCCCCAACCAATCCTTCCCTGGACCTTTGGCTTTCCTTAAATGAAAATCTTACACAGAATGCAAATTCATATATATATATATATATATATATATATATATATATATATATATATATAATCTCTCTCTTTCTCTTCCCTTTTTGAACATCAACATTTTGACCGCTGTTCTTTTACTAAATCTATCATTTTCCCCTCCTGTAAATACCCTTCCTAATGGTCCTTTGCCTATTGAAACATAGGCTCTTGACTTGCAAAATTCCATGGTAAAGCCTTAAAAATCAATGTTGTGAAGAATTATTCCATGCCACCAGAGAAATTCTAGTTAAAGAGAAACCTCTTGGTGTTTGGGATGTTGAGAGTTTTAATGAAGCTGACCTGACAGCTTCATGTTGTTTCAAATTCTGGGACAATCAGATGGGGATGTTTTCCAAGGGGACAAGTCAAGTCGTATGCTTTCAAGCAAATGTGTTTTCTTTTGTGAATCTAGGGAAATGAGTCTAACTTTAGCATATCGCTAAGGAGCAATAATAGAAATAGGCATAACCCTGAGGTCTTAAAACTTAGAAACTGAGCAAGAGATTTGTAAAGAACACTAACATGATTTTTAAAAAGAGACTTCAGTATCTCTCACCTGTTGATTCATGTTTTTAAATTTTTCATCATGATACCCCATGTTACTCTGGGAGCTAACCATAATTACAAAACCAGAAATCCACAGATCTATAGTAAGATCACATCCAAAACTAAGTGTTTCATAATGGTAAATCAGTCTGCACAAGAGATGGTGTTCTACCCAGGGAGAGAGCTCTCAAACCAACTTCTCCCTCACTAGTTTCTCCTTGTCTCCCTCAGTATATGGGGTTTCACCCATCTAACCCTGTTCCTTAATGTAGTAAGCAAGATTAGTGTTGCCTTTGTGTACCATTTTAGGGTTAACTTTAAGGAGATGTCAGGAGCAAAAAGAAAGCCTGTACCACTGGGAAATTACCTCCCATCCAATTTAGATATTTACTCCATGGCAGGTCTCTAAAGTGATAGACATTCAATAGCTTCTAATGTGTCTTTACTCCTCCACTATATATTAAAACATGAAAACAAATGTCCCATGGTATTGTGATTCCATGGAGTAAGAGGGGCATTATTGTGGTAGAGGAAGTGCCTTGAAGCAAGCAAGACCAACTCCACATCTGGAAGGAGATCCACCTTGGGCTTAGTGCCCTCAGAGAGTAGTAGATCTGTGCTCTGTGCTGAAGAGACCCTGAGTCAGGGATTTGAAATTCTGGGCAGTGAAGGACTCTGATAACGTACAGCCACAGAGAAAGGCAATAAGAATGAGCATACTTGGTCTTAGTGCGTCTGTGTTTGTTTTTTCCACCATTGCTCTCTAGAATTTTCTCTTTCTTATCTGAGTTAGTTCCTACAGGTAGGGGGACAAAAATTCAGACTCTGTGATCTGGAAAGTCAGCCTGAAGTTTCTGGCAGGTTAAAACTAGAAATTATACCTTCAGCTACCCCTTTTTTTCCTTCCAAAGTCTCCTTAAGTAGTTACCTTGAATCTGGTGCATGACATTTTCCATTAATTAGACTAGCACTTTTTTTCTGTGCAATTGATGTAGTTTTATTTTACAAATAAAAAGTTTAAAATAAAACACTACAAAGTTAAAAGACAAACTGGGGAAAAATATTTACATCTCACATTATGAACAAAGGATTACATACCACTACCCCTCACCCGTGGGGGGAAAAAACAAGAAAGAACCCCTAGATAATGCTAAAAAGATAAACCACCTGGTAGAAAAGTGAAACACAGAGTTCCCAGAACAGGAAATCAAGTGGCCCTTCAACAAATGAAGAAAGTCTTTGCCTCACTCCTGGTAAGATAAAGGCAGGTTTTTGAAACATAGACAGTCTCTTCCTAAAGATCCCTTGAAAATCTAGGTGAAACCTTTTTCACTTCCTGGTTGAAACCCTGCTGAGGGTTACCCATCTACTCAGGTGTTTATTTTGAGACAGAATCTCGCTATGTTGCCTGTGGTCAAGCATGGCTGACAATAGGGGAGGAATTTTGTGATTCTTCTGCCTTTATGATTTGAGGGGTTCTTTTAGTACCCAGAGTTCTCAGCTTGATTCTTGGCATGACCTGGAAATCTTATTTCTAACTTGAGGCAGGCCCCTTATATCAAGTGTCTTACATCCTTGAAATGCCCTAGAAGTAAATGAATGAGACTCCTCATGCCCACATTCCCAGGTTTGCCAAGAGGGAGAGATCAGTGGCATGACTCTATATGGCCTCAACTGGGAAAGATACTGTTATCCTCATTTATGATCATTAACTTGACTCCTATTCGGGACAAGTTTTCCACCCTCTGCTGACTGGGGCTGCTCCCATTAAACCAAGGCCCTCACCTGCCTGCAACAATTCTCGGATGAAATGAAGAGGACCTTCAGCCTGATAGCTTTTCCCTGGGCATCCTAGAGCTGGCAACAGGGACAGGACAGAGATATTCTCTCTGTTCTGGGTTGATTAGACTCTGTATTCTCAGTCAGGGCCCTCACCTTGACCTCTGAACAGACCTAGAACACACTTCACTGACATATGACCATTCTCAGATCAAGGACATCACCTTCCTGGAATATTCGCATTGGAAGTCTGAAGGAACCAAATATGGCCACAGCTGCTGGGAATCATTTGAAGGGTTATGGCATGATCAGAATTCTATGAGAATACATTCTTTAGGAGTCAGTGGTTCCCTCAGTCCTCACCCAGTTTCCTAACTTTGATTCAGGGTAAACTGTGGGACTCCTTCCTCTACTGATATGAATCTGTCTTCCTCCGACCAAAGTTTTTCCCCTTATTGAGAGCCAGAGGGGGAGACCCAAGTGCTATTCCATTTTTACCCTTCCCTGTCACCTTTGTGTGGCCCCCTCTGTGGAATAATGCACTCATCAACAGTGTCCTAACTTTAAATCCAATAAGGGTCTGTTAGAATCTCCTACTTGGGCAGAATTGGAGCTACTTCCATGAGATCAAGACCTTTACCTCCCTTAGATGCCAGTAGGAGCCTAATAGGAAATAAGAAGGCACCTCAGCCAAACAGTCTGCTCATGACCATCCGAGCTACAAAGTAAGATGTACTTTATTGCAGTCTTACTGTTCTGGAATAGGACATTCTCCATTCCTTATTCAGAGTTCTCATCTTGATATTTGTCAGAGGTTGAGACTCATACTCTGCTGAGATGGGCATTCTACCTTTAGACCAAGGGTTTTTTGGGGGGGAGGGCACTGGGATTGAACTCAGGAGCACTCAACCATTGAGCCACATCCCTAGCTCTATTTTGTATTTTATTTATTTATTTTTAAATTTTTTACAGACTGCATTTTGATTCATTGTACACAGATGGGGTACAGCATTTCATTTCTATGGGTTCTCACTGAGTTGCTTAGCACCTTGCTTTTGATGAGGCTTACTTTGAACTTGTGATCCTCTTGACTCAGCCTCCTGAGCCACTGGGATTACAGGCATGTGCCTTCATGCCTGGTCTATGAGAATCTTGGAGAAGGAATGGAATTCTCAGATCACAGCTCTGCCTGAGGACCTTGAGATCTTTGAGTAGACAGTGGCTTCTCTTTCAGTGACCCTTATTTTTCTGGGGGTAATGACCTGCAGAGTCCTCATTTATGGGGTCCTCATGTTGCCTCCTTTCTCATTGATTAAAAAGACTTATGGGAAATGTCTTATACCTGCAAATAACTTCTTGCATTCCACACTGCAAACCTTGCAGAGAATGGCTTGTGGTCTCTGGCTACATGTGAGACAGAGAAGCAAAAGATAGGAGGGAGGCACAGAACAGATATTGTACTGTCAGAGGAAAAAATGCTGATACATACCTTTGTTTCACTAGCCAGCCTTAGCCTATTATTTATTTTTGCTTTGGATAGATTTACTTTTCACAGGGAAAGTGTAAAGCAAAATGATTTTGTGAGGTCTTGATCTTTTTATGTTATCTGACATTACCTATGTAGAAGATAGTATTGTCACTATTCTTTATTAACATTGCACATATATTCAGCATTATAATCACTATAGCTAGGTATTCCAAAACAGTGCTTTGGTTACAGGGTCCTTTTTATCCACTGAGCTACATTTTGGAGCAATGAGAAGAAAAATGAATTACAAGACACAAAATCTGACTCAGGCCAGAAGGATTGGAAAATTGCAGGACCCAAAAACATCCAGAATCTGAGCCTAGCCCAAGCTGACAACTACTTGTCTGTGCACTTAATAAACTTGTAAGTTACTCATCTGAGAAGTGACTCTGCTCAGACCTGTTTTCAAGTAATATTGGAATGTATATACTGTATATAAAGCATAGCTGGGTATGGTGGCACACACCTGTAATTCCAGTGACTCTGGAGGCTGATACAGGAGGACTGAAAGTTCAAAGCTAGCTTCCGCAACTTAGCAAGGCCTTAAGAAACATGGAGAGACCCTGTCTCAAAATAAAATAGTAAAAAAGGGCTGGGGATGTGGCTCAGTAGTTAAGCGGGTTCAATACCTCCTAAAAAAATATGTGATATAAAGTTAGGAAATATTGAGAAGTTAATTATCATAGGATTATTTATTTTTAAATATTATTGCTATATTAGTAATGATACAAAAAATTATCAATTATAGTACAAATATTTATACAATTTGGTCTTAGACATCCTGGAATTTAGCAGCCTTGCTTTCTAAATATTTTTTGGTGAACTCACTCTGGTTATATACTGAAAATTGAATTGCATATGAATAACAAACTGAGGAAATACCACCAGCAGAGAAGTCTTGTTTCCTCTTTTGTGTTTCTTTTCTTTCTTTCTTTTTTATCAAGTAGAGAGTAGAGAATATGCTGTACGCTAGGACAAAACAAATTTTAAAAATCTTCAAAAATTAAATAAATCAAGGTAATTTTATTTTTACTAAAACAAATACAAGAATACCAAGAATCAAAACAACTTTTACATAACACTTTTCACATTTTTTCTTTATAATGTTCTACACATTCTTTAATGTGGGGTTCTTTCACATTTCCATGAAAACCACCGCATTGCTAACATGTTGACAAGTTCTGGTTCATGAAGAAAACACGGTGTGTGAATTTGCTTTAGTACTACTACAACTGTAACGTTCAAACCCATTTAACAAGAATGAATGTGAGAACCAGATCGTTGACAAGGTTCTAATCAGAAGCATATTAAAATCTTCAATGAAAAGGAACAATGTTGCAAAGTAACAAACTAGGAAACAAGATATATGTCTACCTTACTCATGTAAAACAGGAAAAGAAGAAGACCAACATTTTGCCTCCTCCAGCCCACTGCTCTCCACCCCACAGAAAGCTGAGTGCTCTTCAAACATGAAGTAAACACTCTACCTCAGACCCAGCTAGATGCGGGAGGATCTGCGGGGCAGGGCCTTGGAAACGGCCCTGGCCCTGGCAGCAGTGCCCATTCTCCCCACAGCTTTCTCCACTGCTCTGGCCTCCTCATCTCTCAAAGCCTCTTCATATAGACTGGGGAAGGAGCTAGGGTTGGTATCATTGATCTTGGCCAAAACCTCCAGGACCTTCATCTTGCTGGTTTCTGCATGGGCTCTGGGACCCCACAGGAACTCAAAGATGGGAGGGTCACTACCAGGCACCTGGCGGTACTCCAGGTACTTTTCCTGCACTAAATCTTTGGTGATGAGCTTCCGGGGCTCCCCAAAGATTAAGTGCCTCCTCCCAGCATAGATCCCCAACACATTCAGGAATTCCCAGATCTCTGCCTCAGTGGCACGGTTGCCCTTCATGAAGATCACACCCAGGAGGGTCATCAGGAGACCGGTCTTGGGCAAGCCCCTAGTGCCACTCAGAGTTCCCTCAGTGGACGGCCCTAGCTTGCTGATAAGGACATAGGAGTGACTGCTCGTATTGACTTCCTTCATCTCAAGGCCAAAGACCAGCTCCATGCGCTCAGAGGTTCTCCTGAGGATCTCAGGGAAGTACTCCTTGTACTTCTTGTTGACCACCTTCAGCATATCTGCCTGTGTGATGGGCTCTTTGGTATTATACTTCTCCAGCAGGTACTGCACCAACAGACTGGCCTTCCTGGTGAGAGGATCTCTGCGTGAGCTCTGAGTGGAGCCTGCTGCCGCTGCCTGGGAGTTGCCTGGCTTTCTCTCCTGGGCACCTGTATCAGCATTTGGGGCACCTCCTTCAGAACTTTCGCAGGAATCACCTGTGCCAGGAGAGCTAGTGGGTGGGGCTCTCTGAGACACCTGGCTACTGCCAGCAGCAGGGGAGCTGGGGGGAGAACCCTGGTCAAGAGGAGAGGAGGAGGGAGACTCCACTTCCTCCTCTGCAGTGGCCTGAGCACCCCTGAGGCCCTGGGTCTCATCACGGGCCTGCTGGCGTTTGGCTCGGGAACGCAGCTTACTCTTCTGACCCCTAGGCATGACTGTTGCCAGGGACAGCAGGCACGAGTGGTGGCACAAGAGCTGGCAAGCTGGTACCTGGGTTGGGGAGAATGGCGATACGTGAGCAAGGTCATGGGGAGCGAGCACCCTGGCTTTAACCAAGGCCTCCTCTGCCCGTTTCCTAGAGGGCAGTGCTCTAGAGCAGTGGCGGGCTAACCCACCACTTCATTAGAGGCACCCAGGACTCCAGCAGAGACACCTGACGTCCCTCGTGTTGTTTAGGTGAGTGTGGTTTCCACAGTGACCAGAGTCCTCCTCCCGATCCTGCCTATGGCTGGGGAATCGCCAACTTCTGACAGCCTACCGGCCCCTGCCAGCAAAGCTCCCACCTCCCTGGATCTCCCTAGAACAAAGGGAGGGAGCGCCCCAGTTATTACGTCTGCCGACGTCAGGGACCAAGTTCTGTGAGCCCGCCCCACGGGGCTCTGGGTTCCCGGGCACCGATGCCCCTCGATCTTCACAAAGGTTCTCTCCTTAACCCCACTGTGCCTGAGATGCCCCACTCTGCTGACCCGAGTCCACCTGCCTCAGACCAAGCCTTTGTTCCCTGACAACTGTGGGGAAATGAATGGCCTTTGGGCCTAACGGCCGTGTCCAGGAGCTCCCGAGAGCCGGTCCCTGTGGGGCCTCCTTTTCAGGGGAAGGGCAGGCTGCGCTTGTCTGGGACTCACGTTTTTTGTGTGGGGGTCTGAGCTTAGGTTACCTAGGAAGACACCTATCACCACCTGGCACGTCTCTCTCAGCGGCCCGGAGGCTACACCCCTCAGTCCAAGGCCTCAGTCACCACAGGCTGGTGAGGAGGAAGTCAGGGTTTGTACTTCCGGTCCTGTCGTCCTGCCCACCTGGCTCTCCGGGTATAACTGCAGGGGTGGTGCTGTGGCAGTCCGTCTTTGTTCTGGAGGAGAGGAGTTCCTAGAGAAGCCAGGCACTCAGCTCGTTGACTTTGCACTGGTGCTGGGGATTCTCCCTCTCCTTACGTCAGGCATCAGGACTCAGACAGGAGCTCTTTTCCCTGAGAGTCCTCAGTAGGGAGTAAGGTGGAGTCTGAGCCCAGCATCCAGCCTTGGACCTCCGAAGACTGGTAGATAGTATGAGTTGATCTGTGTGGTCTCTTTCCTGGGGGGGGGATGGTGCCCTCAGTTCTCACTCCCTGTTTTTTCTTGGTTACTCTAGGTGCTCAGCCACTGTCCTCCCAAGGTCTTGAGTCCAGCCCCTCGTACCAAAGAACTCAACTTTCTGGGACTGTTGATGTGACATAATCGCCAGTACTGCCAAGGGCCTCCTTCATTTCCTGATGAAAAGTACATGGACTTCTGTTCACTACTTCTTGGGACCTCCCAGACCTTGCCATTTCTGGTAAGATCTATTGAAAGGAGGGTTTTCTTTAGAATAATCTCTGGTGGTCTCTCTGCAGTGTTGTGTGAAGTCCCTCAATCTTAACAAATGTTGTTACACTGAGTGGTATAAGACGCCAGCATTTCTTCCTTTTCTGATAAGAGTCCATCCCCTTTTTCCAACCATAGCTTTAACATCCCAAAGTAGAAAATGAAGATCCTGACTTTATTTGTTCCTCCCTTTGTTGTTATCAAGGGCATTTCCTGATTGTCTCAGGAGTGAATTCATACTCTTATTCTGTGTGATTTACTTTCATTTTTCTGCTTCTATTTTAGTTCATTTCTTATGTTAAGATAACTTTAAAAGTCTGTCATCACGCACTAAATAGGTTTCAGGTGGATAGTAGTACTACATCTGAACTTATTGTGCTTTCACCAATCCAAAAGTTCATGCTCTACTGATACTTACTGATAGTTCTAGCACCTATTTTTGACGTGGTAAGGAGGATTCCTTTAGTGATTTTGTTTAACTTGTATGTTTCTCTAATGCACATTTTAAAAAAATCAGGTACTGAACTTCAAAATCCTTCTCCACCTCTTCCTCTCATCTAGTTTGTATTGCTGTTTACATATCTTTTTCCACTTCAGGTCATAGCCTCACACAAGTTTTAGTTAACAGACCGAGTCTTCCTCTAGGATTTCTCTCTCTCTTTTTTTTTTTTTTTTTGGTCATCTGTATGTTGTTGTTCTTTGTTTATTCCTTCATTAATTGTTCCATGGTTGATTTTGGGGCATGGGAAGAAGCAAACCCAACTTGGTTGTCATCTTGGAACATACTGATAAAAATTATCTCTGTAAATAAGGATAATTAACATGTTTATCATTTTCCTCCTGAATAAACCTGGTATACTGCTCTGCTCTGGTATACTGACATTTCTCCCCTAACTCTATCAGTAAATTTTTAGATTTAAGCCCATAAATATAGTTTGAAGTTTTTACTAGATTCATTTTAAATATTTTGCTTGTTGCAAGTGGCGTATTTTTCAGTACATTTACTAATTAGTCATTGATTTTTGTGACTAGGCTCCAAGTGATGCTATAGTGATTTTTTATTTAAAAATTTTTCCTTGTCTAATTGAATGTCAATTACTTAGATATTTTAATAATAGGATCATATTGTTATTAGGTTTCTTTTCATTATTCACATCTCTTTATTTAGGTATTTTTGTGCATTTTTTCTTGTACATTCCAATCTAGATTTCCATATTTCTTTGTGATTGTTCCAGAAATTTTTGGGCAAATGTGAAATTTTCACATTTACATATGTTTGTTTGTGACTTTATGATACAGAGAATCCATTCTAATATAAGTTTGCTAAAAGTTAGTACAATGAACTTGTGGAAAATTTCATATCAAGGACTTTTCCTTTACCCTGGAACATAATCAAATCCTTTTTTTGCCTATCTATTATTTTACTAAATAATACTACACTATATTTTTCCTCTTCCTTTTTCTTTTTGGTACTAGAGAATGAGCCCTGGGTGCTTTACCACTAAGCTATATACCCAGTTTTTGTTTTGTTTCGTTTGTTTAGGTAGTGTCAGACTAAGTTGGTGAGGCTAGCCTGGAACTTGCATTATTCCTTCCTCAGCCTTCCAGGTGACTGGGATTACAAGCCTGTGCTACCACACGGAGCCACTATTATTTTCTAATGTGGTATCTTTTCATTCCATTGGTACAGGCTACTTATTAATTTTCCACTATATTGAATATGCTATGAAGTTATGATATTCGTCTGAGTTTGACAGGAGTGTTCTTTTGGGTAGCATCCTTAATACAACTACCTAATATGGATGATATTTGTATCAAGGAGAACTACAATGTTAAAAGAGATGAGTAATTTTCCACTTTTTGTGCGGTTTGGAAGAATTTACTTAATTGATTAATTTTTCATTAAACATTTATTGTAAGGAACCCACAAACTCATTAACCTGGCCAGTTTGGAAACTCTTTGAGGATGCCTGGGTTTTGATTACAGTTTTAATTTAACTTGTTCCATTATGTTTGCTATTTTTATGAACCTATTTGGTCTTTTATATTTTGTTTATTGTCTTCTAATTCAACTGGGTTTTAAAATTTATAGGAATATTTGTAATAACATAATTTTTCATTGAAATTCAAAATATGCAGTAATACAGAGAGTAAAATCATAAAATCAGTACACCAGGCACACAGAATCAAGAGTTCTCAATAGTTATAACAAGCTTGATTAGGTGAAGGTTTAATTGTGTTTATTGGAAAGATCACTCCAGAGGTCTACAGGTGATACTCTGCACTTCCATTAGGAGAACAAATGTCTGCTATCTCTTGTGATGTTGGTAGTCATGGAGGATCATCATCCCAGTTGAGGGACTGCAGAGTAATATTTCTATCATTCCTTTGTGTTTATTAGCTAAAATAATTCTGTAGGAAGGAATTTTTTCTTATTTACCATTTGTTATTTTGATGTAATGACAAACATATTTACAGTGTTTTCCTGAAATGAAAGAATGGTTTCACGTGATAAAAACCACTTACTTACTTGTGTGAATATTCAGTATTAAAAATAGGTTCATTCTTCTCAGATTTAATCTATAGTATATGGTAATACCCATTCCCCCTAAAAGAAACTTGATATATTTTGTGTATGGAACTATTTAGGCTGATTCTAGATTTTAAATTCACTTGCAAATGTCCCCAAAGTGTGAGTATGCTCTTGAGAAAGAATAAAATGAGGATATACTCTACTAGTATTAAGAATTATTTTGTAAATACTAGAAATTATTTATGTTATATTTTCACAGATTAAGCAAATAGGCCAATAGAATACAGTATCCTCAAGCAGATTCACTTATACATGGTCCCCTGATGATTAAAAATGCCATTTTGGGTTAATAGGGTAAGAATATTTAGTCACCTTTTTCACTGCTGTGACAAAAAGACCTGAACAGAACAATTAGAGGAGTAAAATTTTATTTTGGGGCCCCACAGTTTCAGTGGTATCAGTCCTTAGAAGTTCGGCTCCATTCCTTGGGACTTGAGGTGAGGCAGAATATCATTGCAGAGGGAAGTGGCTCACATGATGATCGGCAAGCAGAGAGAGACTCAACTAGCCAGATACAAAATGTTTACCCCAAAGGCAGACCCCCAGTGCCCACCTCCTCCAGCCATACTCTATATACCTTCAGCTACCACTCAGTTAATTCCTATCAGAGGATTGATTCACTGATTGAGTTAAGACTCTCAAAGCCGAGTAATTTCACCTTTGAATGTTCTTGCATTATCTCTCACATGAGCTTTTGGGGACACATCACATCTAAACCATAACAAATAGTATTTTTAACTAAAATAGATTAAAGGAAGAACTGGATATCCAAATCAAAAAACTAAATAAGATAAAGCAACTGGAATATTCCTTCACATTAGAAACAAAAATCAATCCCAAGAGGTAATAAACTTTCCTTTAAATATTTTATAAAAAATTACAAACTTGTATATAGAAGAGTAAAAAGATTTTTTTTAGAAATACTGCATCAATTAGACAACAGTATGGGTTAAGTAGGGCATCTGGAAACAAAAGAACTGAAAGACAGTGGTAAAATCAGTTCATTGAGTAACAGAAGAGCTAGGAAAGTTGTGAAATAGTTCCATCCATGTTGTCCCAAATGACAATATTTTATTCATTTTTATACTATTTTATAGTATTTCATTTTGTGTATATATATATGTACCATGGTTCTTTATCCATTCTTCCATTGATGGATGGACACTTTGGTCATTTTCATTTCTTGGCTATTGTGAATAGTGCTACAATAAATATAGGGATACAAGCGTCTTATTTTGTGTGTGTGATATTAGGAACTGAACCCAGGGAACCTCTACCACTTAGTTACACACACCTCAGCCCTTTTATTTTTTATTTTGGGATAGGATCTCATGAAATTGCCCATCTGTCCTCAAACTTGTGATCTCCTGCCTTAGCCTCTGCAGTTGCTGGGATTACAGTACAGATGTCTTCTCTCTATACTGAGTTAATTCCTTTGGAAATATGCCTAGTAGTGGGTTTTGCTGAATCATATGGTACTTGAGGAACCTTCATAATATTTTCCATCATGCTTTACTTACTTATATTCATTCCCACCGGTGGAATACAAAGGCTTCCTTTTTTTATATATATCTTCACCAGCACTTATTTTCATTTGTGTTTGGGATTATTACCATTATACTGGGGTGAGGTAATATCTTATTGTGGTTTTTATTTGCAGTTCCTTGATGATTAGTGAATTTGAGATTTTTTTTCATAAAACTCTTGGTCACTTGTATGTCTTCATTTTAGAAATATTTTTTTAGGTCTGTATCCTGGTTTTAATTTGGTTATTTTTATGTTACTGAGCTTTTTGGGTTCCTTATGTATTTTAGATATTAACACTGTAAGATGTAGAGTTAAAAAATATTTTTTTAAAAATTGGATAGGTGGTCTCTTTGCTCTGTTTATTATTTACTGTGCAGAAACTTTTCAGTTTTGTGGAATCCATCTTGTCCATTTTTTTCTTGCTTTTCTTTCCTGTCAGTCATTCTTAAAAAACTATTTCCCCATTCCAATATCCTGAAGTCTTTCCCCTAAGTTTTCTGCTAGTAGTTTCAGAGCTTCAGATTTTACATTTCAATTTTAATCCATCTTGAGTTGATTTTTGTAAATGGTAGAAAGTAGTGATGTAGTTTCATTTTTATTCGCATATAGATATTCAATTTTCCTGGCAAAATTTATTGACAAATTATACTTTCTCCAATGCATGTTTTTAGGAGCTCTGTTGACAGACAGATGTCTGTAAACATGTGGGTTTACTTCTAGACTCCCTATTCTGTTCCAGTGATCTTGTGTCTGTTTTTATGCCTATACCATGGTCTTTTGATTATTATAGCTTTGCAGTTCATTTTGAAATCAAGTAATGTAATGCTTCTTGCTTTGTTCTTTTCACTCAAGATGACTTTGTCTATTTGGTATTTTCTGTGGTTCCATATAAATTTCAGCATATATTTTACTATTGTAAAATTTCACTATTTTAGTATTTGTATACTTCCTTAAAGAATGTCATTACTATTTTTTATTTTTTGTCATTAGTATTTTGATAAAGATTGCATTGAATCTATTGATTTCTGTGGGTAATATGGACATTTTAACAATAACGATTTTTTCCAGACCAGGAAAACAGGATATCTTTCCATTTCTTGTGTTCTCTTCAATTTCTATCTTCATGTTTCATAATTATCAGTATAGGCTCTTTCATCTCTTTGATTAAATTTATTTCTAGGTATTTTATTTTTTATTGCTATTGTAAATTGGATTTCTTTTTTATGTTTTTATTAGTACGTTATAGCTATATGTAGTATTGGAGTTCATTTTGACATAGTCATATAAGCATTGAATATAGTTTGTTCAGTTTTATTCCCCAGTATCTCCTCCTTCCTTCCCCTTCTCCTTCCATCTTTCCCTCTCCTCTACTCCCCTGGCTTTCCCCCATCTATTTATTGTTTTTATAAATTGATACTTTTTAGGAAGACATGAAGGTTGAATTCACCTTGGAATATTTACACACACACATAGCATAATATGATTAACCTCATTCCACTGTTCCTTCCCTTTCCCACCTCCCCTCAACCTCCTTATCCATTCCTCTGATATTCTTCTGTTTTCATGGTGTCCTTCCCTTTATTTCCCCTAGCCTCAGTATATGAGAGAAAACATTCAACTTTTTCCAAATCTGGCTTCACTTAGTGCGATGTTCTCCAGTTTCATACATTTATTGGCAAATGCCACAATCTCAGACATTTTATAGCTGAGTAAAAATCTCCATTGTGTATGTGTATATTTTCTCTTTTAATATTTAAAATTTTTGCTCTTTTAAAATTCTTTTCAGTTATACATGGCAGTAGAGTCAATTTTGACATATTTATACAAACATGGAACATATTTTATCTCTTTATTCATCAGTTGATGAGCACTCGGTCTTGTTCCATAACTTGGTCATTGTGAATTATGCTACTATAAACATTGATGTGGTTATATCACTATACTATGCTTATTTTAGTTCTTTTGGATAAATACCTAGGAATGATAGCTGGGTCATATGGATGGTGTTTCTATTCCTAGTCTTTCTTTTTCATAGTGGTTGTACTAATTTGCAGTCCCATCAGTAATGTATGTACCTTATTCCCCAAATCCTTGCAAGTATTTATTATTATTTATAGTCTTGATGATTGCCACTCTAAGTGGAGTGAGGTGAAATCTCAGTGTAGTTTTTTCTCAGGAATTTAACCTAGGGGCATTTAACCACTGAGTCACATCCCCACATCCCCTCTTTATTTTGAGACAGAGTCTTGGTAAATTGCTTAGGGCTTCACTATGTTGCTGAGGCTGGTTTCAAATTTACAATCCTTCTGCCTCAGCATTCCAAGCATTCTCTCTAGCACCCAGCTCAATGTAGGTTTTATTTGCATTTCCCTGCTTTTTAGGAATGTTGATGATAATTTTCATATATTTTTGACCATTTTTACATCTTCTTTTGGTAAATGTCTGTTTAGTTCTTTTGCCCATTTCTTCATTGGGATTTTTTTATGTTTCGGTGTTAAGTTTTTTGAGTTCTTCATATATTCAGAATATTTATCTATCTTAGGAGTAGCTCACAAGGATTTTCTTTCAATCTGTAAACTCCCTTTTTAAACTCTTGCTTCCTTTGTTGTGCAGAAGCTTTTAAATTTGATATTGTTCCACATATTGATTCTTGGTTTTATTTCTTGAGGTTCAAGCGACCTTATTAAGGACGTTGGTGCCTGGACCAATATGTTTGAATGTTGAGTCCATGTTTAATTCTAGCAGTTGCAAAGTTTCTGGTCTAATTTCTAGGTCTTTGTCTCACTTTGAGTTTACTTTGGTTCAGGGTGAAATATAGTGACGTACTTTCATTCTTCCACACATGGATAATCCAATTTTCCTGGCACTGTTTGTTAAAAAGGCTATCTTTTCTCCAATATATGTTTCTGGCACCTTTGTCACATATCAAATGATTGTATCTATGTGGTTTTGTCTCTGTCTTCTATTCCATTGGTCTTCATGTCTGTTTTGATGCTAATAACATGCTGTTTTTGTTATTATTGCTCTGTAGTGTAATTCAAGATCAGGTATTGTGATGATTTCCATATCACTCTTCTTGCTCAGGATTGCATTGCATTCTAGGTCTTTTATTCTTCCAAGTGAATTTTAGAATTTTCTTCTAGGCCAATGAAGAATGTCATTTGTATTTTGATGGAGATTGCATTGAATCTATATATTGCTTTTGGTATCATGGCCACTTTGACAATATTTCCTTTGCCTGTCTAAGAACATGGGATGTCTGTCCACATTCTAAGGTCTTCTACAAATTCTTTCTTTAGTGTTCTATAGTTTTCATTGTAGAGTTTGTCACCTCCTTGGTTAGATTTATTCCCAAGTATGTTTTTTCAAGGTTATTATGTATGGGTAGTTTTCATGATGTCTTTCTCAGCTGGTTCATTATTGGAGTAAAGGGAATCTATTGATTTTTGTATGTTGATCCTGTGTCCTAATATCTTGCTGAAATTATTGGTTCTGGAAGCGTTCTGATAGTTTTGGGGTCTTCTAGATATGAGATCATATCATCAGCAAGCAAATAATTTAAATTCTTTTCTATTTATATCCCTTTAATTTACTTCTCTTGTCTAATTGTTTTGGTTTGAGTTTCAAGAACTGTTTTGAATAGGAGTGGTGAGAAGGTACATCTTTGTCTTGTTCCTGATTTTAGGAGAAATGCTTTCAGTTTATCTACCTTCAGTATGCTGTTGGTTTTGGAGTTTCTCATACATATCTCATATGTAGCCTTTAAAATATTAGTTAGATTCCTTCTATCCCTGAATTCTCCAGTGTTTTTAACATATGTAGATGCTGGATTTTTCCACACATTTTCTGCATGTATGAGAGGGTAGTGTGATTCTTGTCCTTAATTCTATTTATGTGGTGAATTACATTTATTGATTTACATTTGTTGAACCAACCTTCCATTCCTGGGATGAAACCACATGTGTTATATTCTTAAAGTGTTTTCAAATGTGGTTTTTGAATATTTTATGAAGGAGTTTTGCATCTATATTTATCAGGGATATTGGCCTGAGTTTTCCTTTCCTTGATGTGTCTCTGTATGGTTTTTGTACAAGAGTATATTGGCTTCATAGAATTAATTTGAGAGTGTTCCTTCCCTTTCAATTTCTTGAAAAATTTTAAGGAAGATTGGCATTAATTCTTTTTTAAATAAAGTTTGGTAGAATTCTGCTGATAATCCATCTGGTCCTTGGCTTTTATTTGTTTGAAGGCTTTTAATTGCTGCTTCAATCTCATTACTGATAATGAGTTTGTTTAGGTTTTCTATATCCTCATGGTTCAATTTCGGTAGGTCACATGTGTATAGTAATTAATCTTATATTCTAGATTTTTCTGTTTATTGTAGTATAATTTTTAAAAATGGCTTCTAATGATCCTCAGGATTTCAGAAGTGTCTATGGCAATAACTCCTCTTTCATCTCTAATTTTGTTGATTTAGATGTTCTCCATCTTTCTGTTGGCTAATTTTACTAGGTGTTTATTAATCTTGTTCATCTTTTCAAAGAATCAAATCTTTGTTTTATTGATCCTTTATATTTTTTGTTGTAATTGTCAGTTTCATTAATTTTGGCTCTGATCATAATTATTTCTAGTCTTCTACTGATTTTAGAATGTTTGTTATTTTACACAGCTTTTATTTGAAATCTTTCTAATTTTTTTAATGTAGGAACTCAATGCTATATTTCCTCTTAGAACCATCTTTGTATTATCCCAGAGGTTTTGAAATATTGTTTTTGTTCTCATTTTGTTCTCAGAAATTTTTTTTATTTTCCCTGATTTACTCTGTCCAATTCCTTATTAAAGTGTATTATTTAATCTCTAGATGTTAAACATATTTGCTTTTAATTTTGTTGATTTTTAATTTTATTTCATTAAGATCTCATGGGATACAAGGAATTATCTTTATATTTGCTAAGACATGTGTCATATAATATAATGTACTTTTCAGAAGATTATGTGCGCAGCTGAGAAGAAAGTGAATTCAGTTGTCAGTGGATGGCATATTCTATAGATGTCTCTTAGGTCAATTTGATTAATAATATTTTTTGAGTTCTGAAGAGACTTAGTTTTTGTCTGGATGACCTATCTATTGCTGAAAGAGGGGTGTTGAAATCACCCTTTATTATTATATTGGGGTCTATTTGATTCTTTATAATAAGCAGGGTTTATTTTATATACATAGGTGCATTGATGTTAGGGGCATAAATATTTCCAATAATTACATCTTTCTTTGGATTATTTCCTTAACCAGTATTACCTGACCTTCCTTGTCTCTTCTGATTCATTATGACTTAAGTCTACTTTGTCAGATATGAGAGTAGCCACTCCTACTTGCTTTTGCTCCTCATTTGCATAGTATATCCTTTTCAGCCTTTCACTTTTGGTCTGTGAATATCTTTACCAGTAAGTTTGTCTCTTATAAACAACATATTGTATGTTTTGTTTTTGATTCCTTCTGCCAATCAATTTCTTTTGATTGTAGAATTTAGACTATCTATATTCACTATTATAAAGAGATTATTTTCTTTTCCTCCCATTCCAATTTATTTCTGATGCTTCATTCACACTTGATTTTCCTCTAATTCTTCTTCTAGTGAGATTCTTCTATAAGCTTACTTTGATGTTTCGTTTTCATTTTTATGCATGAAATATCTCATCAAATATGTTTTGTTATACTAGCTTAGTGATTATGAATTCTTTTTTCCTTGTCATGGAAAATTTTATCTTCAATTCTGAAGGATACTTTTGCTGGATACAGTAATTTTGGTTTGAACCTGTTGTTCTTTAAGGTTGATTATTCCAAATCCTGTTGGCTTTTAGCATCATGCTGAGAAATTAGTACAAATTTGAATTGACTCACATATAAATGTTAATTGCCATTTTTCTTTTGCCGCTTTTGGAATTCTACCCTTTTTTGTATATTAGTATATTAGGTAGTTTAATTATAATGTTCCTTGGAGATTATCTTTTTTATCTTGTTTATTTGGGTTTCTAAATGCCTCTTATAAGTTGCAAGTGATGTTGCTTTACTGGGAAAATTCTAAGATCCATTCTTCACTTCATCCATAATAATCTTGAGAACACATCTCAAATAGATACAGATGTTTGACACAAAATTTAATAATTGAACTGTTAATTTTATGCATTTTGTAAAATATACCCAAATAAAAATGAAGAAAGTTTTAAAACATATGTAAAAACTTTACATGTATCATCAAAATTGATCCATAAAACACTTATGAAATACTAAAAAAAAATGCCTCTTATATTTGGATTTCTGTCTTAATCCAAAAGTTTGAAAATTTTTCTGATATGTCATTGAAAATGTTTTACATTTCTTTATTTTGTATTTCAGTTCCTTCATGTATGCCAATGATTCTTATATTTGATCCCTTATTGTTTTCCTAGATTTCTTGAATATTCTGGTCTTGGTCTCTTGACTTCTTTTTGTGTTTTTCTTTTTTTTTTGATACTGGGGATGGAACCCAGGGATGCTTTACCTGTGTTACATCCACAGCCCTTTTTTACATTTCATATAGAGACAGGATCTCAATAAGTTGCTGAAGCTGACCTTGAACTTAAAATCCTCCTGTCTTAGCCTCCCAAGCTGCTGGGATTCTAGGCATGTGCCACTGTGCCCAGCATCTTAATGTCTTCTCTTTATTGTCAACTTTACATTAAGGTTGTATACCTTGTCTTTGAGGCCTGAGAATATGTCTTTAAAGTCATCTAATCTACTGGTGATGCTTTCAACTGAGTTTTTAATTTGATTTATTGAGCCTTTAATTTCAGAATTTATTTTTTTAAATGACTGTTTCTTGAACTGTTCTTCCTATTCCTGTGTGTTCTCTCAGTTCCTTCCTTAGATCTTGCTTTAGTTTATTGAACATTTTAAGTGTCACTTTTCCAAATTGTTTTTCTGATATTTCCTCTACTGTGGTGTCCATAGAGTCAGTTGTGTTGTGAGTAATTTGGGGTAGCTTGTTCCCTTGGTTTTTTATATTGATAGTATTTCTACCAATCTTCTGAGATGATTCTCTCTTCTACTTTCACATAAGGGACTTTTTAGTGATATTCTTTCGCTTTACTGTGTCTTTTGGGTTGGCCAAATGTCTTATTTAAATTTATTTTTATTGTAAACAAATGGGGTACATCTTGTTTCTCTGTTTGTACATGAAGTAGAGGCATACCATTTGTGTAATCATACATTTACATAGGGCAATGGTGTTTGATTCATTCTGTTGTTTTTTCCTTCCCCCCAGCCCTCCCACCCCTCTTTTCCCTCTGTACAGTCCCTCCTTCCTCCATTCTTGCCCCCTTCCCACCCCCCATTATGTGTCATCATCTGTTTATAAGTGAGATCATTCGTCCTTTAGTTTTTCGAGATTGGCTTATCTCACTTAGCATGATATTCTCCAATTTCATCCATTTGCCTGCAAATGCCATAATTTTATTCTTCTTTATGGCTGAGTAATATTCCATTGTATATATATATACCACTGTTTCTTTATCCATTCATCAATTGAGGGGCATCTAGGTGGTTCCACAATCAATCTGACTATTGTGAATTGAGCAGCAATGAACATTGATGTGGCTGCATCACTGTAGTATGCTGATTTTAAGTCCTTTGGGTATAGGCCATGGAGTGGAATAGCTGGGTCAAATGGTGGTTCCATTCCAAGTTTTCTAAGGAATCTCCATACTGCTTTCCAGAGTGGCTGCACTAATTTGCAACCCCACCAGCAATGTATGAGTGTACCTTTTTCCCCCACATCCTGTCCAACACCTATTATTGCTTGTATTCTTGATAATCACCATTCTAATTGGGGTGAGATGGAATCTTAGTGTAGTTTTGATTTGCATTTCTCTTATTCCTAGAGATGTTGAACATTTTTTCATATATCTGTTGATTGCTTGTAGATCTTCTGTGAAGTGACTATTCATTTCCTTAGCCCATTTGTTGATTGGTTTATTTGTATTCTTGGTGTAGAGTTTTTTGAGTTCTTTATAGATTCTGAAAATTAGTGATCTATCTGAAGTATGTGTGGTAAAGATTTTCTACCACTCTGTCTTCATATCAGTATTTTCACTCAATTTGAAGTAGCTACTATACCTAATCTCTAAAGCACATTGATAAAAGATACTGGTCTCCAGTAATTATAGTCACTTCAGAACAATGGCTTATACTAATAAATCTTTAAAAAATTTCCTTTTTAATAATGTCCTTCAGAAGCCCACTAAACTACTGTTATTGGTCAGGTTTTAGAATTCGGTTGCTTGCTTTCTGGGTTTCAGTTGTGTGAAGTGTTACACTTCATTTTTGGATGAACTTCTCTGACCCTGCCCGCCTCTTTCTGGGAGTCTCAAATCATGTGGTGAGGGGAGGAGAATAGAATGTGGAAGCCTATCTTCCAGCCCTTTCTAGGCTTGGATGGGATGACTCAGAATTCACCAGTTTTGGCCTAATTTTTATTGGCCTTCATTCGCTACCCCACACCCAGAGGCAGCCAGGCCTTTGATCCCAGAGCTTAGAAAAGATGTTTCAAGTGCAAGAATTATTAGCTTTACTAAGCTTTGACAACTCAATTTTCCAGTGCAGATAGCTGTTTTTATTCACTCTTATGCAGCTGCTATGATAGTGTGACTTCCTCTGAACTGCCTTATTACATTCCCCAAAGGGATAGATTAAATTATATTAATTAAAAGTATGTTAAAGATACAGTTCATTAAGAGTAAAGAAGTTGGGGTATAAAGGCAGTAGGTAGATTGGAATATCAAAAGGTGAGAGGAGAGAAAGTAGAAACAAGGTCATGCATGAAGGTCCTAAAGAGGGAGGAAATGAAGAAGTAGAAGACAGAGAATAAAATACTTTGCTATTAAAGGAAGAGGTGAGAAGAGTTTAAGAATAATAAAACAAAGAAATGAGTAAAGCAATATCTACTCTTCTACTTTCAAATTACAAAACTAAAAAAAAATTAGAAAGCACCAAAGCTCCCCAAAACAAACAGAAATTTTAAAAAAGTCAATACATCTTTGAGAAACTGGAAAAATAGTGGTTAATAACAAGAAAATACATGATAAAATAGGAAAAAAACCCAGAAATGTGTGTGTGTTTGTGTGTGTGTGTGTATTTACATGAAGCAGTTATCATATGTAGTCAGCACAACTTAAAAAATATTAATAATTAAAAAGAAATTCTTAATTAAAAGTGTTTAAATTGTTCTGCTGATGTAGCTGAAGTTGAGCATTTACAACCTATTCCATATTGTTCTTCTATCCCTTACTTCTTGGACTATGTGCTTCTTAGAGGGAGCCAGGGCTGGATGATATTAAGCCCAACATCCTTTTGTGATTTTTGTCACTACCCCTACTGGAGTAGATCAGAAGTGTAGTCATTCAAGTGACTTTCCTGCTTACCCGGTGCTGAGGGATGGAACTGAAAATACCTTCTGTTGGGATTTTTTCCCAATGTTTTTGATCACTGCTTTTCCTGGTTGGAAGTGATATAGAAATTTATTTTGAAATTTACATTTGCTTGGATCAAGTTCTAAAGGGAACTTTGAACCTTTGTTTGGGCATTTATTTGGGAGCACTTAAATCGTTGCAGCCTTCCAGCTGAATAGATGTCAATCTCAGCTGGGCATCTAGGATTCTACCATATCCCTTGAGTTCTATTTGTGGGGCAAGGTGACAGACCAGTCTGAGTATATAGTGAAAGGCAGGTTTCCTATAGCCTGCCTACTACCCAAGTATGAATTTCTAAGTCTCTGTATGAATTTAATTATATCCACCTGATTGGTCTCCCCTCCTATCCTTCTCAGCTGCAATAGAGCTATTCCTGCAATAAAGCTCTAAAGGAAATCAATTTACACTCTCCTATCCACAGTGTAATCATGTGTGCCTGCCTACACAATTTCTTCAATCATTTTCCACTGGTTATTCACACACTATGGAGCTCAAAGTAAGAGCAGATTGCATTCTTCTCTGTACTTCTGTCTTGAACCCACATGGATCTACTTTTCTTTATAACTTTTTGAGATCATAATTTGCCGGGTGCACTTTTGGTCATGCAGTAAGCACAGGCTGAGATTATAAGTATTTGTTAAGTACTCGAGTTCCCAGAGGAATAAGATTCAGTATAAAGGCTGAGCGTGGTAACTCATTCCTGTAATCCCAGCTGCTTGGGAGGCCGAGGCAGGAGGATCACCAGTTTAAAGCCACCCTCAGCAAGAGCAAGGCACTAAGCAACAAAGTGAGACACTGTCTCTAAATAATAAATACTAAAAGGGGCTGGTGATGTGACTTAGTGGTTGAGTGCCCCTGAGTTCAATCCCTATCTCCCCCAAAAAGATTTTGTGTGAAGACTTTGGACTGGATCTTCCCCTATCTTCTTTATTTATAGATTGAATAACACACAGTTTGTGTGACAAGTTTCTCTGCTATGTTTCTTTGTTCACCTATGTTGCCCCGTTCTTTGTGGTTATATGAAACCACTTATCCTACTGGCTGAATTTCCTTATGCTCTCTCTTCACTACCTCAACTACACCAGTATCTCTAGGCTTCTCCAAATCTCTGATAGATAAATAATGATACATATGGTGATTTTCTTCACACACCTACCTTATTATAAAGCCATCTTCCTGTCCTTCAAATTACAAATAGCAGAGCAAGTGGGAAGTACCTCCTTCCTACATATTTTCCTAGTGTGTAAATGGGATTTCTTTCATAATTTTGGGAAATTAACTAATGGCATATTCCAATGGTATTGATTTCTCTGTTTATTTTGTACCCTGCAACTTTGAATTAATTTATTAGTTCTAAAAGCTTATATCATGGAGTCAACATGGTTTTTTAAAAATTATTTATTTTTTATATTTTACAGATTGCTTTTTGATTCATTGTACACAAATGGGGTACATCATTTCATTTCTATGGTTGTGCATGATGTAGATTCATACCATTTGTGTAATCATACATGTATGTAGGGTAATGATGTCTGTCTCATTCCACCATTTTTATATCCCCCTCCCTCTCATTTCCCTCTACATAATCTAAAGTACCTACATTCTTCTCTCACACACCACCCCACCTCCCCCATTATATATAATCATCCACTTTTCAGGGAAAACGTTCAACCTTTGGTTTTTTGGGCTTGGCTTATCTCATTTACCATTATATTCTCCAATTCCATCCATTTATTTGCAAGTGCCATAATATTATTATTCTTTATGGCTGAATAATATCATCTTACTCCACTTAGAATGACTATTATCAAGAACTCAAACAATAATAATGAACAGCACACATGTTCATTGCTGGTGGACTTGCAAATTGGTGAAGCCACTCTGGAAAGCAGTATGGAAAATCCTCAGAAAACTTGGAGTGTACCCACCTTTGGCCCAGCTCTCCCACCCCTTGGTTTATACCCAAAGGACTTAAAATTAGCATACTACATTAACGGAGCTACATCAATGTTTATAGCAACTCAATTCACAATAGCTAAAATATGGAACCAACCTAGATGCCCTTCAACAGAAGAATGGATAAAGAAACTGTGGTATATAAACATGGTTTTCTGTCAGGGGCGGGCTCTGAGGGCCCCAGAGCCGCACCGTGGCCTGATCTCTAAGATGGCGCCTGGCAGCTTGCCAGACATAGCTGCACTCATATACAAGTTTTAGGAAGTAACTCTGGTTGGCTATTGTACATGAGGCAATCCTGGTATCTGCCTGGAGACTGTTCCTTGATAGGCTGACTTTCCTGGTAGTCTACTCTCTGATAGGCTGATGTTCTCAATATAAGTCTGAGACTTGTGGAATAAAGCCTTTTTTGGTTCCTGTGATGAACAAGAGCGTACGTGTTGTGATTGTCCCTGCGGGCGGTGGGCGATCATAAGTGGTGCCGAAACCCGGGACCTCGAGTTATAAAGAAGAAACTGATCAGGTAAATACAGGGAAAGTAAAGTACAGTCTGGCCAGGTTAAAGTTCGCGGGAAAAGCGACAAGTTAAAGTTCACGGGAAAAGCGACGAGTTAAAGTTCGCGGGATAAGCAACGGAGATTGAGTGTAAGTGCTTTCGCTTTTGTTTTGCTAGTTAAAGTGCTTTGCATTCTGTTAGTTTAATAGAGAAATATGGGCACTGAAATGTCACGAATGTGCATGGAAGGTCCCTTAAAGGATTTGCTCCGGGCCAATGGAATTCCTCTTGAAACTAAAACAGCCTGAACCAAATGCAGAGAGGCCATAAAACAAGGGGAAGAGGTTTTGGAGGAAATAAAAGAGGAAAGGTCTAAAGCATCAGAAAGGGCGTCAATAAGATCAGAGACAGACAAGGAAAATGAAACTGGGTGTGAGGAACAACTTGTTAGGAAGAGGGAAATCAGTTTAGGGGAGGGTCCCCCATTAGGAGTCTGCCCTACGTTATCTGCCCTTAAGGCCTGCTTCTCTCCAGGACCTCCCAAAGGGGGCTCCAAGTTTCTCCCCAAAGAGCCGCCGCCTAAAGAACCGCCGGCTCCTCCCGTTGCATCTCCTTCCAGAAACTTGCCACATAGTAAACAACATTGGGAGACCTTTATATTGGCACACAGCTTCCACAAGCGAGCCGGCAGATGGAAAGGGATTCCTTATCTTCAAGTCTCTTCTTTCTTGCGCTTCTATGCTAATTCCTTCTCTTCCCCCAACTTCGCCCCACCCAGCCCACCTAGTCCTCTTGCCATGAGGTCCCACATATGCCGGTGTGGAGGGAGTAACCAGCCCAACCATCAGTGGCATGTCCTAGTAAGGAGTATGATATAGTAGCCCCAGTCCCCACAAATATTGGGAGATAATTGTTTCACAATTTTCTGCATCCAAACCTGAATTGATTACTAACCAGGATTAAGGGTTAAAATGCCCTAGGCATCAAGTTTCTGCTGGAACATTTTCTCCCCTTTCAGATCCAAATCTCAGTCAAGGCTTACATTGAAATGTAAATAGAGAAAGCCTGAAGGCTCAGTAGGAGACCGGTCTCAAACCCAAGAAAAAGAAAAAAAAAAAAAAAAAAAAAAGAGCAAAAAGTCTTACCTGAACTCCAGCAAAAGTAAATTTTATGGTGCTTTACTAAAGTACTTGATGGCCGCTTCATTTTTCCAGGACTCATTTTTTTTGAACTCTACATTTTTTTTTGAGCTCATGATTTTTTTGATCAGTTCTATTTTTTATTCAACTAGAGTTTTTGAACATCTGTTACATTGCAATGGAGATTCACCTATAAAGTTACAAGGCCTTTGATTTTGTGTTATTTGTATGTCGTGCTGTCTGATGTCATGTTTTGTCTGTATCAAAACTGAGCGCTTCTAAAATTAAAATTTAAAAATGGATCCAGATACTTTTAATTCACGTGATTTAAAAAGGTTCGATTTAAATTGGGTAAACGAATAGAAGTAAAATGTCTTGAAAATAACTTGCAAGTCTCGAGGTGGTCAAACTAATATAATGTTGATGTTTATAAAATGTCTAACATCAATTTTTCTAGGACTTTCCTCCAACAAGAAAAAGCTGGAAAATACTGTTCAGGACACTTGTCTAATATCTTGTTTTTTTTTAAGAAAATAAGTGAATTAGAATTTACATGCATGGGATTACTCAAATGTGTTTGTAGAGAAAATTGTTTTGTGTCATCACTAAACTAAAAACAAGGTTACTAAGAGTTATGTCCTAACAGGTACAATTCTATACACAAAGGGTTCTAAAAGTTTCAACTGTGTTTCAATTAGAGTACTATAAATAACAAAATATTTAATCTTGTTAAAATAGAGTAATTTATCTAAATTCAGAAATTTCATAAGAGTTGTTTCATAATGTGAACAAAAAGGGGTCAACAAATAGGAAAGAGAAAATAAAAGGTTCTAGATATGGAAATATATCTAGTGAAAAACAAAATGTTTCTGGGTAAGAAAGTGCTTATGTGATAAAATACATGAGGGTCTAAATAAGTGCTAAGAAAGTCTGTAAATAAACAAAAAGAGGGAATAGGGGAGACCTTCAGGTCCCCTAAAGATAAACTTTCTCTTTGCCTCTTTATTTTAAAAATTTTTAACTCTGGATAATGAGGGTCACTGTGCCGCTGAGAGACATGGCAAATCATAAACAACATGATAGAGCAACGGTAAAATGGAAGGATGTTCTTACAGGACAATGGAACGGCCCGGACCCGGTGCTTTACTGGAGCCACGGCTCGGTTTGTGTGTTTCCACAGGATAAAACATCGCCTATCTGGGTTCCTGAGCGACTAACTCGACCAGTGCCAACGCTACCAACAAGTAACTCAGACCAACATACTTCTGATGACCATGATGCTCGTAGCCCCCCTTGAACTAACTTACAACCTCTTTTTAGTCTCTTAGGATGCTATCTCTCTCAATGTTGGAATGCTTCTAGGTTCCCACTGGCAGTCTTAATGTGTGTTCCTACCTTCCTACCAGTCCCAGTCTCTGTTACAGGTACAGAACTGCCAGTACTACTATCTAGAGACAAGAGAGATTTTGGCATCATAGTGGCCGTGGTCGCCATGGTAGCAGTCTCTGCAGTGGCAGCCGCAACCGCAGCAGCAGTAGCATTGACACAACCATACAGACAGCAACAACAATCACTTGGCCGAAAATACAGCTGCAGTCTTACAGACTAAAGAGACCCTAAACCAACATCTAACAGCAGGCATACTCCTTGTAATCAAAGAGTGGACTTATTACAAGAACAAGTGGATATCTTGCAAGAACTTTTGGGACTGGGATGTGTTTATCCTTTAAGAGCAGTGTGTGTCACCCCTATTGCTTATAATAACCTTAGCTCTGTGGTTATGTTATCTAAAATTCTCTCTGTCTACCTTACTGGTAATTGGTCATCTACGTTTGATAATTTAACCAGTCAGCTATGAGCTGAAATCCTCAGAGTCAATGCCACCAGGGTTCAAGTTGCATCGGTATCCGAGATGTTCTCTTTGTTATCTAAAGCCCTGGGATTGACAAAACAGTGGGCTGGAACAGTAGCTGTTCTGATTATTATCTGCTTAGGGATAGCCTATGTTATACGCAGCCAAATCAGAGCTCGCCAAGATGCCTGATGTCATCAGCGGGTTGGGTTATAGTACAGACTTTGACAGCATTGAGACAGGCACCTCCCCCCAAGTATGGCTAAGCATGCTGGACCAGTAGTCAAAGACGGGTAAGATCCGTGGAAATGCATACCAACCTAAGACAGGGTTCTGACGCCTGGAGGTCAGAATTCCAATGACAGGTAAGGATGTAATTTGCCATGGACAACCTAAGACAGGCATGGTCCCAAGTCATCTTTTCTTTATTTAAAGAATAAGGGGGAGATGTCAGGGGCGGGCTCTGAGGGCCCCAGAGCCGCACCGTGGCCTGATCTCTAAGATGGCGCCTGGCAGCTTGCCAGACATAGCTGCACTCATATACAAGTTTTAGGAAGTAACTCTGGTTGGCTGTTGTACATGAGGCAATCCTGGTATCTGCCTGGAGACTGTTTCTTGATAGGCTGACTTTCCTGGTAGTCTACTCTCTGATAGGCTGATGTTCTCAATATAAGTCTGAGACTTGTAGAATAAAGCCTTTTTTGGTTCCTGTGATGAACAAGAGCGTACGTGTTGTGATTGTCCCCGCGGGCGGTGGGCGATCATAGTTTTCTATAGATAAGATCATGTCTTCTGCAAACAGTGACAATTTGACTTCTTTTTCAATTTGGATGTTTAGATCTAGAATGTCAAAAATCTCGTGTTCAAAAGTCAGGCTTTTGGAAAGTGATCAGATCATGAGGTTTCTAACCTCATGAGTGGATTAATCTATTGATGACTTCATGAACTACAGGGAGGTGGGACCTAGTTGGAGGAAGTAGGACACTGTTTACATCCCTTGGAAGGGTTTATCCTCTCTAGAGTCCCTTTCTCTTCCTGCAGTTTGGCCATCAAAAACAGAAGCTTTTCTCCAACATCATATTCTGCAATGATGTGCAGCCTCACTTTAAACCCAAAGCAATGGAGCCAGCTGATCATCAATTGAAACCCCTGAAACCATGAAACAAAATGAATCTTTCCTCCTTCAAGTTGGTATTGTCAGGTAATGTTACAGCAACACCACCACCAATGACAAAAAAAGTGACAACAGTTTCCCTTTGTTTCTTTCTCTTGCCCGATTGCTCTGACTAAGACTTCTCGCACTAAGTTGAATAAACATATTGAAAGTGGATATCAGTTTGACCATTTGGCTTAATTTCATACTTAAGGTATATTTGGAAATCACCCTCAAATTTGGCTCTGGCCTAGAGTTTAAATTTTTTTTTAAATTCTTTTTAGGTGTATACGACAGTAGAATGTATTTTGACATGTTATACATACATGGAGTATAACTTCCCATTCTTTTAGTTGTCCATGATGTGGAGTTACACTGGTCATATATTCATATATGAACATAGGAAAGGAATGTCTGATTCATTCTACTGTCCTTCCTATTCCTATCTCCCCTTCCCTCCCTTCTCTTCATTCCCCTTTGTCTAATCTACTGTATTTTGATTATCCCCTCCCCCTTATTGTGTTAGCATTCAGATATCAGAGAGAACATTCTGCCTTTGTTTCTTTGGGGATTGGCTTATTTCACTTAGCATGATATTCTCCAATTCCATCCATTTACTAGGAAATGCCATAATTTCATTCTTCTTTATGCATGAGTCATATTACATTGATTATATGTACCACATTTTCTTTATTCATTCATCTGTTGAAGGGCACCTAGGTTGGTTCTATAGCTTAGTTGTTGTGAATTGAGCTGCTAATAAATACTGATGTGACTGTGTCACTATAGTTTGCTGATTGTTAAGTCCTTTGGGTATAAACCAGAGTATGATAGTTGGGTCAAATGATGGTTGCATTCCATGTTTTCTGAGAAATCTCTATACTGCTTTCCAGAGTGGTTGTGCCAATTTGCAGTCCCTCCCACAATGTACGAATGTACCATTTTCCCCACATTCTCACCAGCATTTATTACTTTATTTATTACTTTTATTTTTGATATTTGCTATTCTGAGTTGAGTGAAATGAAATCTCAGTGTAGTTTTTTATTTGTATCTCTCTAATTGCTAGAGATGTTAAACATTTTTTCATATATTTGTTGACTGATTGTATTTCTTCTTCTGTGAAGCACCTGTTCAGTTCCTTTGCCCATTTATTGACTGGGTTATTTGGCTTTTTGGTGTTAAGTTTTTTGACTTCTTTATATATCCAGAGATCAACACTCTATCTGAAGTGCCAGTAGCTAAGATTTTCTCCTATAAGCTCTCTCTTCACATTCTTCATTGTTTTCTTCACTGTGAAGAAGTTATTTAGTTTCATATCATCCCATTTGTTGTCTCTTGATTTAACTTCTTCCACTTTAGGAGTCTTGTTGAGGAATTCGATTCTCACACTGATTTGATGGAGAATAGGACCTACTTTTTCTTCTAGTAGGCACAGGGTCTCTTATCTAAAGTCTAAGTCCTTGATCTACTATGAGTTGAGTTTTGTGCAGGATAAGAGGTAGAGGTTTAATTTCATTTGCTGCATATGGATTTCCAGTTTTCCTAGAACATTTGTTGAAGAGGCTATCTTTTATCAAATGTATGTTTTTGTCACCTGTCTCAAGTATGAGATATATTTATGTGGGTTTGTCTCTGTGTCTTCTATTCTGTATCCTCGCTCTACCTGTCTATTTTGGTGTCAATACCATGCCATTTTTGTTACTATAGCCCTATAGTATAATTTAAGGTCCGGTGTTGTAATGCCTTCTGCTTCACTCTTCTTGCTAAGGACTGCTTTTGCTATTCTAGGTTTCTTATTTTTTCAAATGAATTTCATGACTGCCTTTTCTAGTTCTATGAGAATATCATTGAAATTTTTTTGAAAATTTTATTTGTTCTTTTTAGTTATACTTGACAGTAGAATGTATTTTGACATATCAGGCATAGAGTATGGCTTCCCATATTTTTGGTTATATGTGATGTGGAGTTACACTGATAATGTTTTGTTCTGTATTTTTGGTACCAGGGATTGAACTCAGGGGCATTCCACCACTGGGACACATCCCCAGCCCTATTTTTATTTTATTTAGTGACAGGGTCTCACTGAGTTGCTTTTTATCTCACCATTGCTGATGCTGTTTTTGAACTCACAATTATTCTGCCTCGGCCTCCCGAGCCACTGGGATTACAGGTATGTGTTGCCATACCTGGCCAGTTATATATGTATATATATTTCTTTTTTTCAGTGCTGGGGATTGCACCCAGTGCCCTGTGCGTGCAAGACAAGCATTCTACCAACTGAGCTATATCCCCAAGCCCCTATATTCTTAATAGGAAAGTTATGTCCAATTCATTCTCCTGTCTTTCCTGTTCCTATCTTCCTTTCCTTCATTCCCTTTTGTCTAATTCAGTGAACTTCTATTCTTTCCTCTTCCCTACTTACTTTGACTTAGCACCCACATATTAGGTAGAACATTCAGCCTTTGGTTTATTGGGATTAGCTTATTTTACTTAGCATGATAGTCTCCAATTCTTATGTGAAGGATGTTACCTTCACATAAGAAGAAATAGAATTGGTCAACAAATATATGAAAAAATGTTCAACATCTCTAGTAATTAGAGAAATGCAAATTAAAACTGTAGTGAGATTTCATCTCACTCTAGTCAGAATGGCAGTTATCAAGAATTCAAGTAGGAGTAAACGTTGGCAAAGATGTGGGGAGAAAGATACACTCATACATTGCTGGTGAGAATGCAAATTGGTACGACCACTCTGGAAAGAAGTATGGAGATTCCTCAGAAAACTTGGAATGCAACCACCCACCATTTGTCCCAGTTGTCCCACTCATTGATTTATACCCCAAGTACTTAAAATCAGCATAATATAGTGACATGGCCACATCAATGATTATTGAAACTTAATGCACAACAGTCAGGCTATGGAACCAACCTAGGTGCCTTAACAGATGAATGAATAAAGAAAATGTGGTATACATACATAATGGAATATGAATCATCCATAAAGAAGAATGAAATTACGGCCTTTGCTGGTTAATGGGTGGCACTGGAGACTATCATTGCAATTTTAATAGGGATTATATTAAATATGTATAGTGCATTTAGTAGTATGACCATTTTGAAAATATTCTGCCTATCCCATCTTCTAAGGTCTTCTCCTATTTATTTCTTTAGTGTTCTGTAGTTTTTATTTTAGAGGTATTTCACCTCTTTTGTGAGATTGATTCCCAAGTATTTTATTTTTTTCGATGCTATTGTGATTGGGGTAGTTTTCCTAACTTCTCTTTCTGAAGATTCATCACTTATGTATAAAAATGCATTGGACTTATGAGCATTGATCTTGTAACCTGCTACTTTACTGAATTCACTTATGAGATCTAAAAGTTTTCTGGTTACTGTGAATGGGGTACTTTTCCTAATTTCTGTTCTATTGCATTCATCACTGATATATAGGAAAGCAATTGATTAATGGGTGACAATTTTATATTCTGCTCTTTTTCTTACTTCATTAATGAGTTCTAGAAGTTTTCTGGTGGAGTTTCTTATATCTTCTAAATATAGAATCATGTCATCAGCAAATAGGGATAGTTTGATTTCTTTTCATGTTTGTATACCTTCCCACACAAGGATATTGTGCAGCATCTTTCAGTTTAGTTGTCTTTTGTCTCTATACTCTCTACTCAGACATACTTTAGTCCTCCTAAAAATGTGGGTTCCTTTAATTCCCTTATCCCTCCACTTTGCTCATGGAGGGACTGCTCTGGTGCCTCTGGTCACAGGAGGGGTGGCTGTGGCACTGGGTATTTCTTCCATATTATATCCAACCTCCTGAGTCCCTGATCTGCTTTGAGTCTCCAGTATTAAATTCCAGTAAAATCCCTCCCTTTTTTTGTTCACCCACCTTACTGAGAAACTCCCTGTCTTCTTCCTTGGTTTCACACCATGGAGTAGCCAGGAATGTGATGACCTCTATTCCACCATCTTGAAAAACCTAAAGTATAAATTTCATGCTAGTGTTTTTGTTTGACTTTTTTGTTGTTTACAAAGACAGTGCCAATTAATAAGCCATGGAAGTAGTATATTCTTTAAAGATAGAACCCAAAGAATTGACTCAGACATTGTGGAATCCAGGATGGCTTTACCTTTAGGATCAGAGAAAACTAGATATCCAATAAGGTACATTCAGCGAAGAGCTGGATGAATTCTTTCCTCTTCTTATTTTTGGAATATCTTAAGGAGAATTGGTACTAGCTTTTCTTTAAATATTTGGCAGAATTTAGATGTGAAGCCATGTGATCTTGGGCTTTTCTTTGATGGGACATTTTTATTAATGATTCACAAGTATTTATTTCATCATTGCTTGTGATTCATCTGTTTAGGTTTTTTATTACTTCATGATTCTTATTTGGTAAGGTATATGTGCCTAGAAAACTATCCATTTAATCTAGATTATCAAATTTGTTATATCCTTGTTCAGAATAATCTCTATTGATTGTGTTTCCATGGTATCAAATATAATTTTCCCCATTTCTTCCTGATGTGAGCCTTTTTATTTTAGGTTATTAATCATTTGTCTGTTTTAGCTTTTCAAAGAACTACTTCTTTGGTTTGTTGACTTTTAAAATTTTCTATTTATTTCCATTCTGATCTTTATTCAGTTTTCTAAATGGAGTGTCTGAGGAATTCCTTGGTGAAAAAGGCATCAAGTATTATTATAACATACTTTATGAAAAAAAAATGTGGCAGGACATGACAGTATTATACCATGCTGGAAAAGCACACCCAACTGAAACAAATCTATGTATTACTTTGATCCAAAGGAGATAATGATACTTATTTACTTTTGGCATAGACTAATAAAAATAGTTTACCAAAAGGAAAAGACCTAGCCATGGGCACAATGTCTTTTGTTGAGAGCTTCATTAAAAGGAATAAAACTGATTATAAAATAATGAGAAAAGGGGGGATTATAAAAATAAAGACTAGAGCTGTTGCCTTGTAATGTTCCCATACTTCCAATAAAGAAGGAAGGTAATTTTATATTATTTTAGATATAGAATAATAAACACCTTTTTTACATGAGCTAATTCAGGAGGGAGGAGGACTCATTTCCTTTCTTTGACTTGATTTTCATTAGATAGAAGAACTCCAGCTCCTTGCCCTCTTGTGCACACAGCCTTTTGCCGGGACACATTGGCCCAGTTTTGACACAATGTATGCAAGAAGCTTGCCCTGCTAGAACTGCTCCTCCAAAAGACTACTCAATTTCCAACTGTTTTCCTCTCATTGCATTTCTTTTGAATTTTCTTTACTAGTTTGTTTGTTTAGAATCTCTTCCTCCTCAGGTGTCAACTTGGCCACCCTCTTGCAGCCCATGGGCAGTGAGTAATCAGACTCATACCACTATAGGTATGGTGTACTGTCAATGAGCATAAAGCAGTTCTTCACCAGGGTCTAGGGGCATACCAGATCATTATTGGATGTATTGTAGACAACATCAGTGGTCCTCATTTTGTGAGTCAACACTCAGAGGTCCAAGAGAAGTTCCTCAAGTGCAGCCTCAGGGCACAGTGAGTCTTGGTACCTTCTCCCACATGGACTTTGTTAATGCAACAGGGACCAATTTCAGTGTTGGCAGCAGGGCATCCTATCTCATACTACTACTTATTGTGTTAGGACTTTGTCTTGTGGAACTTGTGCCAGTTGTCCTGTGAAATGCCCATTGTTCAGCTCTAGCTGAAAAGAGCAGAAGTTACACTTTTTGATGTAGATTTTTATAAAAGAGGTTGACCATTATCTAGAAATTAAATGAATTAAATGCATTGTTCCATTAACCCATTTAGCCTATAACCATGCATATATGCTGACTTGTTACTTGAATATCATTATCTCCAATGTTTTGTATCATTAATCTATGATTGGTTTTTAATCCCTCTGTTTTCTCCTTTTAAAAAATATTTTTAATTATAGATGGACATAGTACCTTTATTTATTTTTATGTGGTGCTGAGACTTGAACCCAATGTCTCATACATGCAAAGCAGGTGCTCAGTAGAGCTACAACCCCAGCCTTCCTCTCTGTTTTCTTAATCATAGAACTGTATTCTTATTTGTATTTTATTACATGGGAGTCTACTATTTATGGCAATGAATTCCTCAAGGGTTTTGTGACTCCTACCAATTTCTATAATCATTTGTAGGAAAATGTAGAGAAATTAGAGATTTTTATATTTATTTTGTATGTAGATGCTTTTGTGATCTGCTGGTATCCTCAGAGACTTAAGAGCAATGCAAAGCTGATACTTTGTTATAAAAAAAAATACAAAACAAGAAGAATGAGTTTTTTTCCCCACTATTTTTTCCTTAGGGTTTTTACTTTAGAACACTTGTAAATGTAAAACTTTTCTCTTTTAAAAGCTGAATAAACCTCTTGCCAGTTTTATTAGCCAGGAATGTTTTCCCTTTGGGTGACACAATTAGCCACCCAAATTACTATATGAATTTAGGAATAACTGAGTGTGACCAATGGTGCCATCCAACCCTTTCACTTAGGACTGGTTGTCTTTTATCTTAAGGATCAGCATGACATAGGTTGTTTGCTTGGATATATAAATAAAAGGAATTTCTTTCTGTTTTATCTCTTCTGCAAATTGCCTATAATCTGCATCATATTCCAGGTTAATGATTATTCAATAATAAAACTTTTTTCATTACTATATGATAATGTTGAATTTTACCTAAGTCCTGTAATCTTTTAAAACCAGTGAAGATTTAAAAATCCCCCTACTTTCTTGATATTCCAGGAAAAGGCTTACTGCAGTGAAACATTCCTGCCCACCTGACTTATATAAGATTTATGAATACACCCTCAGTATTCCCTTTCTTTGTCTTATACATGATTAACTGAACCACTTGGTCTTGATGTTCAATGAAAACAAAATGTTTTTTACCAAACTTGTTAAGCATTTCTTCTTTCTCCAGGCTCCCGACTTTGTCATAACATCATCTGAGCCAGCATAAAACCCTTCTTGAGAATAGGTTGGTTTTGGAATAAAATATTCTGTGATCTACACATAACACTTTCACCCTACTTCCTCACACACCTGGATCTTTCTAGCTTTTATTTACTCTTCCCTTTAAAATAATGTTTTATAGCACTGTAGGATTACTATAGTGGACAACAATTATTTGAATGTTTCCATGTAACTTATAGAGTATTGCATGTTCCCGACATGAAGAAATGATATATGTCTCAGGTTACTCTGATCTTATCATTGAAATGCTATACTGTATCTCCTAAATATTTACAATTACATTTTAAAGAAATAAATATTTTTGCTAACTGTTGAGATACTTGTCAATCCTATAGCCTCTGTGTTCTCCCTATTACAGTGAGGTCCCCTTCCCCTTATTGTAAAAGTCACTTTCCATACCAGCATTAATTCTTTTTTAAGAAAAAAAAAAACTTCTCCTTACTGAGGCTGAATTTGTTTTTTATATGTCATATTTTGTGCAGAGGATTTTTAAAATCAGAATATTTTATTTCTAATCATCTCTTAACACATGTAATGTAATCATGGACATGATATCTTATCACATTCCCCATAATCTACTGGTTAAAAGCAAGTCACAGGACTAACCACACTCAAAGATACGAGCATACAAAATCATGAACACTAAGGTAGAGCCAATGGGAACCCCATGAAATTATTAGCCATTCTATCTTCTGTTGCCCAAAGTGCCCTCTCCTCACCTTATGCAAAATGTATTCACCTTCCTCCAATATCCCAGGAAGTCTGACTCCATTATAACATCCTCTAAAATTCCAAGTCTTATCTAAATGAGGTCCAGCTGCAGGCTGCTAGGGTGTAGGATAGTTTATTAGGCACATCAGATGAATATACTCTCTATATGTGAACCTGTGAAACTGAAGAGACAAGTCATCTGTCCTATTCAGTGTGTAATATTTCATTTTATTTACATCTATTTACTCAATCCTTAATCTTTACTACTGAGTTATTTTGTATTTCCAGAGAAACACCTACTTGATACTGTGTTATCCTGTTCTGTATAATAAAATAGGATGGAAGATTTCCAAATTTGCTTTTTAAAAATAGCATAGTTTTTACTCTTAAAACTGATACACAGTGACAGATACATAATTAAAGTGATGATTCATATAATTATATTCTAAAGCTTTTTAAAATTCCTATTAAAAGAGAGAACAATCAAATTAACTAGAAAGTATGAACCAATGAGTAAAGGAATGAATGAAGAAATGCTTGAAAGAGAAAGAAAGAAAAAAAAGAGACAAAAATCTCCAAGAAATTGCAGGAAGGCAAAATGATAGATCCTGTGTTCCCTTCAGTCCAATATGCCACTACTTAGAATGCTGATAACTCTCTTCAATCACAAAGTACATAAATTATCTCAGACTCATTACAAGTGGGAAAAGTAGTTGATCATATCTGTGGAACATGTATTGCCAGTTTCAGTCCTGCTTTCTTCCTGGTCTCTCAAAACCTCTTGATACAGATTTGGGAAAGAACCAGAGGTGGTAACATTGATTTTGGTCAAAACTTCTAGGACTCTTATTTTGCTTGTTTCAGCATGGGTTCTGGGACCCCACAAAAATTCATAGTATAGAGAATCAATTTTCGGCACTTGCTGGTACTCCAGGTATATCTCCTGTATCATATCTCTGGGGAGCTTCCTGGATATCCTTAGATGAAATACATCCTTTCAATCTGCATCATTGTGATAATCAGGAATTCACATACTTCCTCCTCAGGAAGGTGATTGCTCATCAGGAAGACCATGCCCAGTTGAATCATCAAAAGAGATTACTTGTGGGAAGCCCCTTACCACCAAACTTCTCTTCTTTTAGAGTTATAACTTGCTGACACAGGAAGCCAGAAGACATGGGAAAAGAGACTGGTAGGGTCAACATCCTTCAATTCAAGGACCAAAGACCAGCTCCGTGTGCTTAAAATAACAAGACAGTATCTTTCACCCCAAAGTTTAACAAAATTGTAAAGAATGATGAATACCTATAATCAAGTCATTCACACACACCTTAAACTAAGAATTGGCATAATATTTTAGGAACTCCCAAATATTGTATATATTTTAAATCTTTATACTCTTTAACTTTAACCCAATTTGTGTTTTGCTGTGACTTCTTAGAAAACATATACACTTTCACCCAGGATTTCATGTCCAAGTTGTTGATTTCAATTTTACTAATTATAGAAACAAGTGGTAAATAACTTGAAGTTCCATTAAAAGCAAAATGATTAAATGAATTATCACACATACTTTAGAATTCCAGAGTGGGTGGATCTCTATGCTGTCATGGAAATATTCTGCATTCACTTTACTAAGCAACAAGGTCAAGAAGCAGAATGGTATGTGCATGGTTACCCATGTGTGTTAAAAGTTTAATAATTTTATAGCACTTCTATATATGAAAAAAGCCTCAGATCATCTTTTAAAATGACACATAGCAGATTGTTAATTGTGATTATTTCTGAAGAGGTGGCTGAATTTTGAGAAAGGGGAGATGTTGTAATTTATCTGCACTAGAATTTTTCATAATAAGTATATATGTATTATCTTCATAAGTCAATATTTCAATACATTTAAACACAAAATAGTAGCTGTGCGTTAATCAGATAAATTAAATGAGAACTGATGCAACAGAGAAAACCTGAAGGTGAATAACTTAAAACAATAAAAGTCGTTTTCTCCTACTCATAACTTCTTATGTGGAATGTACTTTTTTTTAAAGAACAAAAGCATAAAAAATATTCTTCTTTACCACATTGATCCACCATCTTAAATTTTAAAAATAGCTATAAATATGATTGGAACAAGTTCTTCTCATAGGAAATTTCAATACTATCTCACCTGGTTTTCATGTCATCTGTGTTGCCACCTTCTCCCCTGCTGGATAAATTACTCCTGGGGAATATCCAAATTTGTCCTGATTCTTTTTTCCTTTTCTCTACATGTTGTTCTTCCAAGGAGACCAATCTACTTCTCTGAAACGCCATTCACACTCCAATCAATCCCAAATTATTCTCTAGAATAGAATTTCACCTATGTTACAATCTTATAAAACTTCTTACTTAATACTTTCTTGTAAGCTTAATATGTATTAATAACTTAACATGGCCAAATGAGAACTCTCACCCCCATCACCAACAACCCATCTTCCTCTGTTCAATAAACGGTATCACTGTACATGCACTATTTCAAGACAAATATGCATAGGTCATTCTTGTTTTTTTCCTTTTCCTGTACCTCATTTACAGAGTAGGTATCTGTTTATCTACTGAACTACACAGAATGCAAAAGAGGTTCATAAATGGTTTATGATCAAGCTAGAGCCAGGCATAAGCTTGTATTAAAATCATACTAACATTCTTGAGCCATTTTCCAGATCATTCTTTTTCTAGCAACCTTTTTAGTATTGCCATAATAACAGAGTAAGTGTTGGTATATGAAGATTGCAAGAAATGTTGCACTAAGAGGATAAGGGGAGTCTATTTGTCCCATGAAAGGCTTATCCATCCCAGTGCAAGCTAATTTACCATAATATATATAATTGATGTTTTAATGTATTATTGATACTTCAGTTAATGTTTCATGTAAGTATATGTAAGACAGATGACTCTGCCTGTGCTACTTGTTCTATGAAATAGAACGGAGGGTCATGAGATCATCCCAGAGGGAATAATATGCCACTCTCATTACAGGTCTTCAGACACACACACGTATGTTTTATCTTTGTTGACTTTTTAATGGGTGCTTATTTGTTTCCACATTGTTTTGTATGTTGGATGGAAGCTGGGGGACACACTTTGTTTCCTCCACATGTTTCAGTAAACTAAAAATTATTTTTAAAATTTTACGTGAGTAAGTAGGAATCTTCACTGACAGAAGATCCAGTGATACAGACTGCTAAACACATGTGATTCCTCACCTAAAGGATCCCTATTTCATTGACAAGGGCAGTTACTAATGACAGGTAGATTGGGCAAGGTAGTCTTCACATGAGCCCAGGAAGGAGTGCAAGACACAATGTGAATGAGCACTTGAACTTCCATAATCTGTTACCTAGTAGATGCTTGATAAAAGGGCAAATAGTAGAATTTGTTATAATACCTTTCTTACTTGGAGTTTTCTGAGGAGGTAAATTTGCCTTGCCAGCCTCTTACATGACAGGTGCTTTCATACAGCATTGCATTATTTTTTTTCTATTTTTATGAGTGCATTATAATTATAATAGTGGGGTTCATTGTGACATATTCATATGTGCACATAGCACTATTTGCTCTAATACATTCCCCAGTACTTTCCTCTTCCCTCATCTCCTCCCTCTGCTCCCTTTTCTCTACTCTTCTGAAATTTCTTGTTTACAAATATTTTCTTCTTTATTATTTTTTAATTTTTACAGACTGCATTTTACAAACACATTTTTCATTGATGCATTATCATTATGAAGTGGAAATCATTATAAGTTCATACATACATATAGCATATTTTGGTTTGTTTTATTTCTGTTCTTTTTCCCTCCCTTTCTCCCCGTTGATCCTCTACCTCTGCTCTATTGATCTCCCTTTAACTCTTGCATTAATTTTTGAAAAGACTCAGTGAAATCTCAGCGGGGGGGGGGTTCACTTTTTTACTCAGTAGCACCTTTTTATACTGACCTCACTGCATTTAGCCTCAAGAGGATGAGAATATATTCCTATTTGTTCAATGTCACAATCTTACAAATTCTACAAGGTTCAACATGATGAGGTGCTTGATAAAGGAGAAATTATTAGAATTTATAATATCTTCCTCTATTCCTGGTGAGGTTTCTAAGAAGGTCAAATTTGGGTTGAAATTCTCCACTGATTTCGAGAGCCTACTAAGAGATTGGTGCTTTGTAATTCAGGATCACATCAAGTTTCAAAAAGAAACTATAAAATTTCAGTAGGGAAAAGCTCAACCTCTTCACTCAGTAGCACCTTTCTTATATTGACCTTTGAAATAAATTCTAAGAGTCTCAGTATTTTGAGAATGTTCTTTCTATCGTGGCTGGTAAAAATCTTAAGTTGTGAATCCTACAAACCTCAACATGAATGAATATGCAGGACACTTTTACAAATGTCATTAGGCACAAGGAAAAACCAGGATTCTCTTCTGGAGCAAGTACTGAAATAAGAGGCAGCAGAAGGATGGTGAATTATTTTTTCTTTGCTGTTAAATAATAGCATGTCTGCTTTTCTTGAAAGAACTCTAGGGTGGTTTAAGGAATTCAACCTTAGTAGGTATTTGTTATATAGTCATTTTCATGGCCTTCCTCATCTTTAATGAGGGAGGCTAAAATTTTTTATCATCTATGTAAGCTTACCGTGTGTGTATTTATTCAGGTGCCACTATTGAACAGTATATCCCTTTAAAATTCTACTGACAATATTTAGATTGCTTATTCAGCTACATCCCAAGAGCAAGTATTTTCCATGAAAAATAAGAAATCACATGCTAATCAACTCATTTCAAATAGATTTTGAACCTATTGTAGAGATGTGGGATGGGACATCTGCAGGAAGTTGGAATGCTCTAAGTTCAGGTGATTCTGAGCCACCAGTTTTATAGGAAGCAAGTGTGAACCATTCACAGAAGGCAGTGAAGAACTGGTCAGCAGATAAGGTTCCAGTTTGGACATGAAAGCACACTGGAGAAAACGCCAGGGAAAGATATACTACAGTATGAGAGTGTGTTAGCACAGGATTCATGTGCCAGCATCTGGTCAAAGTCTACTCTCAAGGACACCAGGAGCTAGGCACAGAGGATCCTTAGAAAATGAAGTCCAGAGACAATCTGTACCTTAGGCCTAATTCTTATATTTACCTTCTTTCTTTAGGCTTGCTTTTGTACTTTGGCTAGAGAGTACTGTCATTTTAATTTTCTGTAATATGTTTGGAGTAGTGAGAATAGTAGTTAATTAAGAGCCAAAAGATCTGACTCAAGTTAGGAGAAGTGGAAGTGGGGACTCTAGAAAAATTCTAGCCAGATTAGATAAAAAATCTATTTCCAGCAATATCATTTATCAGCCATGTAAACTTAAGAACATGGTAAGTTCTGCAAATGATGTCTTATAAGGTCTGTCTTGTAAGATTATTCAGATATATGTAATGGGTACACAGCATTTAGCAGAGAGACTGAAAAATATTGTGTATCTACTGAATGGCAGTTAGCATATGATTAAACACAAATGATACTACCCTCCCCTCTGGGGAAATTTATTTATTACTAATTCAGGAGAATATATAGCTTTCCAGGACACCAAATTAGCTCATAATGTTCCATAGAAAGTAAGTCTAAATAAAACTTTCCTTAGTTGAGGATAAGTTGCTTCATTTACAATGTGGAGGAGAGTCTTCCTCAGTTGTATGCATTTTGAGTTTCCAAAATTTATGTCAAGAACCAACAGTTTCCCACCCAGATATCTTTCCATTCCAAACCACACTAATATTTTCATTCATTTCATCATCATCACATATCGGATTTTTCCAGATTGCACTCATGATGACTAAAATGTTCTTTTAAAGCATTGAGATCTAGCTGTCTCAGTTCAGGGTAAGAACAACCAAGACAGTAGCTTCCAGGTATCTTATTTCAATCCAGTTCCACTCTTATTTCTTAGATATTTCCTGGAGACAGTGTGTATAAAACAACTGGCTTGCATTGTATGTTCAAATAAATGTGAATGAGATAGCCCAGGACACCATCCATTTCTGGCTGAGGAGAATATTTCCTTCTGGTTTATTTTTGATACCAAATTAGCTCTTAAGAACAGGTTTACCTTCCAGGGTTTTGTCCTTCTGTGTTGAGACACATCATGAATGTTTGATCTCTGCTCATAAGTCTCACAGCTTCATCTAGCCAATACCCAGCTTACAAGTACAATTATCCCTTAGTATCCTTGGAGGACTGGTCCCTTAGGATATCATAATCCATGGATGCTCATGTCCCTTATATAAAATAGCATAGGATTTCATATACCTATGTAATCCTGTGTACTTTAAATCATCTCACCATCACTTATACCTAATATAAAGTAAATGCTATGCAAACAGTTCTTATAATGTATCATTCGGGAACAAGGATAAGAAGAAAAGATCTATACATGTTCAGTACACATGCAGTTTTTTTCCTAAATGATTTTGGGCTGTGATTGATTGAATTCATGGGTGTGGAACCCATTGGTACAGAAGGCTAACTGTGTATCACACACAAGGACCATGGCTTCCCAAAGCCTCAAAGGGCCTTTACTCAGGGTATTTTTACTTTCTTATTTGTAACCAGATACCCTCCCTCACTTTTTCCAAATCCCTTCCTACTTCCTTCTCATTGCTTGTCTTTTTGGTCTTAGAAGGTACTTTACCATTTTCCTTATAGGATTACTGTTATTTGACTGTAAAGTTTTAAGCAGGGCTGGGTGTTTTGTGTCCAACTTTCCCTATTTCTAACAAAATGACTTGCAAAGAGCAAATACTCAATTAATATTGGAAAACAAATGAGCCAGTGAGCACAAAGTCTAGTTTATAAACATTTATTTTTTTCTATATTTTTAATAAGCTAAATAAATCTACATATCTTTCAGAGAACAAACTGAAATGGAATTGGGAACTGAACATCTTTTATTTTTTCCCCTCTTTATTTCTTGATTCCTCAAATTTTATTGCCAAATTCTTTTCAATTTTGAAGGAAATGCCTATTCCACTGCCAGGTTTTCTTATTCTGGTTCACTATGAAAGATTTACCAATTTGTTTTACAAAATAATAAAACTCCTAATCTTAAGACTATTAAACATCAGTAAATATGTAAATAAAGTCATTAATAATTTTATATTCTAAAGTATTTAAGCCTATTAAAAGAAACATTCAAAATACAACACAATACTCTGAATTAGGCATTTAGAACAGAAACACAAACATACACACTGTTTTCCCTTCAGACCCACCCTGGCCATCCACTAAGAATGCTCATTGTTCTTCTCATCCACAAAGAAAATAATCTTCCTCAAACTTCAATATTTGAAATATAACCTAGAATAAAAGGAAAGAATGGTAAAAACTCCAAGTTACCAGTATACAACAAGAAGGTAAAATGATACTCACTTATTCCCTCTAGCCCCTAACTTGCCCTCCACTATTAGGAGGTTGACAGACCTTTTCAATGAAAAGTGAAGAACCAGACTCAGATTTCACTTAGCATGGGAGAAGCTGCTGGCCATGGCCCTGGAACGTGAACTGGCCAGAGCAGCATTGTGAGCTCTCGCTGCTACTCTGGCTCGGGCTCTCACTTCCTCATCTTTCAAAGCTTCTTCATACCAGGATGGGAAGGCATTGGGGGTAGTATCGTGGATTTTGGCCAAGAACTCTAGGATTTTCATCTTGCTAGTTTCAGCATGGGCTCTTGGTCCCCACATGAATTCATAACGTGGAGGGTCACTGTTTGGGACCTGCTGGGACTCCAGATACTTTAGCTGTACCAAATCTTCAGTGATGACCTTCCTGGGTTCCCCATAGATGAAGTGCTTCCTATCAGCATATACACCCATCATATTCAGCACATTCCAGATCTCCTCTTCAGGGGCACAGTTGCCTTTCATGAAGATCACACCCAGTACAATCATCAGGAGGCCCATCTTCGGCATGTTCTCTTCATCACCCATTGTTCCATCAAGGGTGTAGTCTAGTTTGCTGACAAGAGCATAGTAGTGCCTGATGGGATCCACTTCCTTCAAGTCAACACCAAAGGCCAGCTCCATGTGCTCAGAGGCTCTCCTGAGGATCTCATTGAAGCGATACTTATACTTTTTGATAACATACTTCAACATGTCTGCCTTTGTAATCAGCTCTTTCTTTTGATATTTGTCTATTAGGAACTGTACCAGTAAAACCACTTTCTTGTTTAAGGGGTCTTTGCGCCAGCCCTGACTAACCTGACAGGAATCTGAACTTCCCTCATCTTGGCTTTGGGCACCTTCATCTGAATCCATGTTTGAGTCAGCTGTCTTAGTAGGATTAGTGGTGGAGGGGACTCCCTGAGGCAACCTAGGAGTTCCAGGTATGCCAGGATCAGAAACATTCTGGGGTTTATTCTCAAAGAAAGTATAGGCAGAGGGTCTGGACTCTTCTCCCTGTGTTTCAGTGGCCTGAGCAGCTCCCAGACCCTGGTTCTCATTGCGGGCCTGGCGGCGTTTTGCTCGGGCTCGGAGCTTACTCTTCTGACCTCGAGGCATAATAACTCCGATAGGGACAACAGGCTTTAGTATAAACAGTTGGATTGATGAAGAGGTCACCCCTAGAAGATGAAAAATGAGAAAATATATACAGCCTCATTAGATTCTACCTTGGTTTCAAGAATGACTGTCTCTGTTAGTTCCCTTGGGAGAAATGCTTTAGGAACCCCCCAAGGCAAGGGCAGGGTGGGGCCCTGTTCTGGGGGAGTTCGTTACTTCAGTTCTAACTCAGGATATTGTCTTTACTTCTGAGCAATGCTTCGACTCCTTCCTCTGCTGACTTGAGGCAGCCTGCTTCCAACTAGAGCTTCCCATCCCACAGAGTGCTAAGAGGAAGTATGAGAGTGATAAGCCTAATGGCTATGCTTTGGGCCGTTCAGGACTGGGGGCACGGTAGGTAGAGTAGGGGGCTGTTTCTATTTTGGGAGAGGAGTGTCCCATACATTCACCTTGAAACCTGGCGGTTCCTAGAACTCCTCCCTCTGCAGGCCTTACCCTGGAATCCACAGCCCAGTGAGCCGGAAGTGACCATTATTCACTTCCGGCCCCGCCCACTTGATCTTGCTTGCATAATAGGGGCAGGACTCTTATCATTGATTTTTTTTTTTTTTTTTTACTATTGTTGGGGCTTCTCCCTCTGCTGAACTATATCAATTGGTCTCAGACCAAAGCTCTCATTTCCCTGAGAGTCCTGAGTAGGAATTAATATGAAACCTGAAGCCTGAGGCTAACATTCATGCTGGTGTATCTCTGTAGTCCCTTTAGTTGGGTAGATGGTCCTCTCAATCCTTGCTCAGTATCTTATCTTGATTACTGATGGATGCTGCTCCACCTCCCTAATGCTAACTTGAGGCCAGCTCCATCAGGTAAAATGTTAAATACATAAATAATTTCAGCACAATAAACATCTGTACAATATTATATTCACCATTATTAAACATAGTATATTGCTCTTATTCTTTTTTTAATTTATGAATTCATGTAATGAATAAATTCAAAAAAACAGATAAGCAATGATATAACAACAGGCAAATACAAACATTATAAGGATTTTAGAATTTTTAAAAGAAAAGTGTTTGTTAATTAAGAATAAAATACAATGTTACATTTCCAAAATACAGAACTGGATTCCAACAATTTAATAAAATAAGGCACAATGTTTAATAAGGCAAAATTCATACAGAAGATCAAATAAGATCACATTCTTTTGTATGTCTGGGAGGTGAGGGGGAGGAGGTATGAGAACTGAAGTTCATTTGATATATCTTGTACCTGAGTGAGTTCATTTTTACAGTTGCTTTGATAAAGTTTTGTAAATATTTATTCTTTTCTTTTGGATGTTGTTTCTGTTTTTAAATTAATTTTTAACTGATATATTAAAATATACAAATTATATACATTTACAGGATATTCCAATGTCATATATATACACACACACACATATATACATACACAAACATACATGAATTTTTAACTCAGTAAACATTTATATCTACTCAAACATTTATTTATATTAAAAATATTAAAAGTCCTAGATTTTTGATGTATACTATATATAAATGTATATATGTGTGTATATATATATTTATTTATTTATTTTATAGTCACCTTGATGTGCAATGTCACATCAGAACTTCTTAATCCTAGCTATAACTTAGTGTTCTTTGATCAGTCATTCCTATCCATATTCTTTTTGGCCTCTGGTAACCACCATTCTGCTCTCAACTTCTATGAGGCCAGCTTTTAAAAATAGTTCACTTATGAGAGAGATTGTGCAGCATTTGTCTTTCTGTGTTTGGCTTATTTCACTTAGCATAATGATCTCTTGTTCCATTTGTGTTGTTTCAAATGATGGGATTCCATTCTTTTTCATGGATGAATAATATTTCATTGTGTAGATGTACCACTTTTCTTTATCTATTCTTCAGTTAATGGACACTAAGTTTATTTCAGTTTCTTGACTAATGTGAATACTGCTTTATTTAACATGGGAGTGCAGATACTGCTTCAAAATTCTAATTTCATTTCCTTCAGATATGTAGTAGTGGGGTTGCTAGATCATATGGTAATTCTACTTTTAATTTTTTGAGGAACTTACATGTTATCTATAATGACTATACTAATTTATATTCCCATCAACACTATAGTAGTGTTTCCTTTTCTCTAACTCCTCACCAACACTTCTTAACTTTGCCTTTTGATTCTAGCCATACTTACTGGAGTGAGATGATATCGCATTGTGGTTTTGATTTTCATTTCTCTCATTTGTGGTGTTGAACAATTTTTTAATGTAACTTTTGGCCATTTTTTAAATCTTCTTTTGGGAAATGTCTATTTAGCTCTATTATTCACTTTAAAATTGGTTATTTGTTTTGTCATTATTGAGTTTTTGTATGCTTTTGTATTATTGAGTTGTTATATGGAGTTACTTATATGTTATAGACATTAGCCCCTGTTAAGGTGTATAATTTGCAAGGTTTTTCTTTTTCTGTAGGTTATTTCTTTACTTGATTTGTTTCCTTTCCTGAACAGAAACTATATTTTTTTAGTTTGATATAATATTATTTTCTATGTTGGCTTCTGTTTCCTATGCTTTAGGGATATTGTCAAAAAAAAAAAAACTTGCTGTTAGTATCCTGAAGTGTTTCCCCTATGTGTTCTCTTAGTAGTTCCATGTTTTAGATTTTAGTCTTATTCCATGTTGAGTTGAGTTTTGTAACTGATAAGAGATTGGAAATATACAGTTTCATTTTACTGCATGTAGATATTCAATTTTCTCAGCACCATGGTTGAAAAGACTGTCTTTTCTCCAGGGTATATTCTTAGCACCTTTGTCAAAAATTAGTTGACTTTATATGTGTGGGTTTACTTCTTGGCTCTCTATTATGTTCATTTGTTCTGTGTATCTCTTTGTATGTCAACTATGCTGTTTTCATTTCTACAGCTTTGTGGTATATTAAAAAATCAGGCAGTGTAATGCCTCCCACTTTGTTCTTTTTGATCAAGATGGTTTTGAATTTGAATTCAGGCATTTTGATGTTCAATAAAAATTTTAGGATTTTTATTCCTACTTTATTTTGGTGTTCTTGTGTATAGCTATATGCTAGCTGTACAATCAAGTTCAAGTTTGATCAGTGACAATTGGTACCATTCTTTTGTGTCTTAATTCAGACTTTATTGGAAATGCTTCTAACATTTCACATCTATGTAGGGTTGCCTTGATTTGTTGATACGAAAACTCTGTTATAATATGAGTTTGCTAGAAGTTATTACCACAAACTATTATTGAACCTTTAACCAAATTTTTTCTTTACCTCTGCACATGGTCAAATGCTTTTTCTTCTCTGTTAACAGTAAACTCCAGTGCACATTTTTCTAATGTGATGTGTTCTGATTTCCTTAGGCACAGCCTGTTTCCTTATTTCTTCATTTAATTCACTGCTATATTAAGTTGGCTACAACTTTATTTAGAATATCCTTCTTCATATGTGTGAGCCTGGTTTCGTGTACTTTTCCTGGGACATCCTCATCTAGTTTTTGTATCAAGGAGAGCTAGCCCATTAAATTGGTTGAGTAATTTTCCATCTTCTTGTGTGGCTTATAAGAATTATTATAGTGATGAGTTTTTCCTTTACCACTTGGTTTAAGGGGCTTCAAAACAACTGGATATAGAAGATTTTGCAGGTGACCAGGGCTGTACTACAGTTTCAGTTTGTATTTGTGTTAGTTAGTTTTTTTTCACTGTGACTAAAATACCTGACAAGAACATTTTAGAGAAGGAAAAGTTTACTTTGGCTCATGGTTTGAGAGTCAGTCCATGTTGATTGACTTCACTGCTTTCCCCTGAGGTGAGGCAGAACACCATTATGGAAGGGCAGTGGTGGAAGAAAGCTGATCAATTCTGGTGACTGGAAAGCAAAGAGGGCAAGGAGAAGGGGCCACAGGGATGATGAATCCTTCTGGGGCATGCTGTCAGTGACCTATCCTTTAGTCTCACCCTATCTGTATACAATTTTACTCCTCAATTAGTCCATTCAAACAAGGATGGACTGATTAGGTTTTAGTTCTCATGATCTAATAATTTCACCTCTAAATATTCCTGCACAAATACAAGAAACTTTGGGGGACACCTCATATCCAAACCATAACATTCCACCACAGTCCCCAAATGCTCATGTCTATTTCACAATGAAGTATGCATTTAGTCCATCTCCAAGAGTCCTCACAGTATTAACAGTTCCAGCATTGCCCACCATTGTCCTTGCTGGTTGCAGTGACAATGGCCTCTTTCTTAGCTTGGCTTTCTCCATAACCAGCAGCATTCCTCAGCACACAGTCCATATTATTGGCATATCTTAATTCCTGGGATCTCCATTTCAGCTTTGGCTTTACCTTCAGAGCTGCACATATTTCCCTCTCAGTGGCAGCCTACAGATATTTCAACCCTGACACACTTTGCCTGGCCTTCCAGGTCTTCCTTTTTAAATCTCAATGGAAGCCTTCATGATGCCTTAACTCCAGCATCCTGCATTCCTGAAGAACCAATACCAAGTGTGCAATGCCAAGGTCTACCACCAGTTTGAGCAGTAGATGAGTCCCTTGGGAACAGGGCTGCAGTGTACTCTGAGTGCCTGTGCAGCTGGGCATAGCGAAATAACTTCCTAGACTATCCAGTGCAAATAGGGTGTTCCCATGGTCTCATCTTAAAGGTATTTTTACTTTTACATCCTTGAACCTGCAATGGGTATGGTCTTTCCAATTTCCAAGATTCCTTCAAGGCATCTCTCTTGTGCTCTCTGTTGCATTTTAACATCTCTTTAGTGACTGTAATCTCAACCACACCTCTCTTGGCCCATTTTACATGTGGTTTTCTGGTCAAATTGCAAATTTTTAACTTCCCCTTCCTCTGTTTTCTGCTCTCTACTCTCCAGTTTCACAGTGAAACTGGCTAAAAACTGCTGGCAATATCCATTCCACTGCCTGAATGTTATACTGCTTTGAAATTTCCTCCACCAGATTAATTAGTCTATCTTATTTAAATTCAACCTCACAGAAAGTCTCAGGGCATGGGAAAAATTTAGATAAGTTCTTTGTTAAAATGTAACAAAATTTTATTATTCTTATAATTTTAAATAAAACAACCTAAACCAGTTGATAATTGGTTGAATTACTCATCTATTAATAAAGGTTATTAATGAGTATTATTAGAATAATCTGTGTTCAGGCCCTAATCTTTGTGTTCTTTCCACACAGCTTGTGAGTCAGCATGCAAATTGGGTTTTATTTTGTTTCTTCATAAGTTCTAATATGGATTTGGCAAGAATTAAGTGTTGTTATTATCTATCCTGGTACACATGTAAACCTAAAATATAAATTGTGGCCCTCTTTCTTCTGAGGTGACAAACATGTTCAATATAGGATTCTTGTAATGGAGTTTATGTCAGAATTATATTCATTACTTGGTGAATGCAGAAATACTTCATTTGTTTGAAAAGTATGCTAATGTTTTCATAGTTTTATTAAAAGAAAATTTCCAATTTCTCACTTCACTTGTTAGTAAGTTAAATGTTCAGATTTTGCAGTTAATAGTTACTTCTTAAGCATATAACTTTTGGAGCATATTTCTAGACTACTATGTCTGGAAATATAGAATATCATACAGCAAAGACACTCCACTATGGGTAGGGAGGCTTAGGTTTATCACCATTTAACCATTATAACTAAATTTAAGGGTTTTATATCTGCTATAATTTTCTCTCTCCCTGTCTTGCACGAATCTTCCTCTTCCCTGAATGATATAATAAGATCTTCTCAAGCAGAAGAAGGTATCATACAAGATCTGGCAAAAATTTTACCCCAATTCTGCTCCAGTCCAATTTGGACTAATTGTCCATCTTTAAATCTGTTTCCAATATCATTGCAATCATTTCAGTGTTCATGCTGCCAATGAACAACTGACGTTTTGATGGCTTTCTCCTTCTTGAGCTTCATTCTGTTGATAAAAGATCTTTTTAGGTTCTTTCTTACTTTAAATTTTTAATTTAAAGGCCAATACTTTATTTGCCTTATCCTAGACTCAGCCCTGGTGAATCTTAAATGTTTAATACTAGTCCAGGCCTCACACTTTTAAAAGCATGATTACTTAATTATACCTTGCCTTGATTTAAATTTTAGGCATTATTTCATTGTCTGCCTCTATGATTTTGAGCAATAAAATTACTCTGCATGGGTCCCTATTCTAAAAAAAAATTCAGGGTGAAGAATAAACAAATTCTTCTTACTGAGTTAATGGGAAAATTGAATGAAAGTACATAAAGGAAGACACTTTGTAACAAAATTACTAGTTGTAGTAAATATTTATTGGAATGAAACTTTGTGAAAGTACTTTACCCATCCTTTGAGATACTGAGTGCCTTGGTTTTCTATAAATTTTCATACACTTGGTGGCTCAAAATAGCACCTATTTCCTTTCTGTAGATTGGGTGCAGCTTATCTTTGTTTTCTGTTCAGTTCCTCAGGCTCAAGGTATCCTGTGCGATGTGCAGCATTCTTATCAAGAGGATGTGGGTAAGGATCTGTTTTTAAGGATTTCGTATGTTGATAGAATTATGTTTCATATAGTTGTAAAACCGAGGTCCTCACTTCTTTATTTGCTAGATGCTAGACATGCACCACTCTTAGCTCCTAGAATTTGCAGTTTTCACCATGTAACCCTGTCCATTTTCAAAGCATGCAGTGAAGAATCTCCTTCGTGCAGAATCTCCAGAAATTTAAATCCCTTTCATCAGGAAGATTGGTGTCACTTTTAAGAACTTATCTGCTTAGGTTAGGTCTACCATGGACAGTCTCCTTTCTTATAACCAAATATGACATGTAATAGTAATCTGATCATAGAAGTGGTATTTCTTCCTGTTTTCAATGTGAGGGGATTATGCAGAGATATTTGTCATCAGCTGGAATCTTAAAATTCACACCTAGAAAAATATATTCTTCCATAATTTCTGATCATAATATTAGCTGGAGCTACCAAGTGGTATATACTGTATTTAATTTAGAGCAAAAGGATTTAAAGTCTCAAAATACTATAGTTTTTTATCCTATTTGAAATGATTGTACCTGCTGAGGGCTAGCATCCATTGAATAGCAGCTTCAATAGAATATTTGCCCCAGTAGGCAAAATTAAGTTCTGTAATTCCCCAACCAAAAGGCTACATTCAGACATTAAAATTCACAATGTTGTTTCATCATTAATATTTTGTTTTTTAATCAACTCAGGGACTACTTTCTTCCTGCTTATAATTTATTTAATGAATACATGTATTAAGTACCATTCTAGAAGGGTGTATGCAGTATGAATGAGCTTGTCTATATATCTTCAGTGCCCTAAGTGGAAATCAACAGGGTTTACAGTTCATTTAAAATTTCTTTCCATTTACAGTAACTTTCAACATAAAAGAAACAAATTGCTCTTACTTCCCAGTATTTTCAAAGGCATAGCAATGATAATATAACATAAGGAAGAGTGATACAGAGAATACTAAACTGAAACTAGGACATGTGAATTTCCGTGGTGGCTCAGCTCCAGCATGCCTTGGAACTTGACCAAACATTTACCTTCTTAGGCCTCTGTTTCTACTGGACTAGCCTGTTTGTCTGAGTATTTATTCTTTCCCACTGATGCTTACTAAAACTAAAAAAATATTAATTTACATTCTCTAGGAAACTTAAATAATATAAAAGAAACCTCAAGTAATATGACATTAATTTGCTTGGAAGGGAATAATTTGCCAAAAAAATTAGCAATGTGTTAATAATGATAAGTTGTGATTGGTTAGGGGCTAAATTTTTCCTCATCTGAAAAAATGAAAGTTATATGAATTTAAGGGGGGGAAGAATGCCAAACAAACAGATAAGTTTAATTGAGTTAAAACTAGAGGCATATATATTTTTTTCTCTAAGGAAGAGTATTGTTAGAAAACTCTTAAATTAATTTAAAAAATGTAAAGAATTCCTTCCAAAAATGATAAAATTCTAATTAATTTAGGAAGTATTGTTGAAAATGAAATGGATACTATTAGGAACATTTAAAATCTGTTCAGCTAAGAGGTTTTTATTTGTTCCTCATTTGTTTTCTTTTATTTTAACTTTTAGTAGACTGTTAGAACTAACTTTCTTTGTGTGTATTTGTATACACATAGGACAGGTAAGAGGGAATGGGAAGCCAAGTTAGCAACTGCCACAGACAAGCTAAGTCCTAAGGGAGAAAAAATATTAATTAGCTTAGTTCCCCAGACTACTTTATAGAGATCTAAGGTGTGAGTGAATTATAAAAGAGGGCCCACAGGTATTCCTATTCCATTCTCTAAAGTATCTTTTTGTTAATGGGTCATGAGAACACAGAGAAAAGATTAATGAGGTAGGGAAAATATTAAAAAATAATAACTAATTTGTTGAGAACTCATATTGTACAAGAAAGTATTTTATGTGCATTGTCCTACTTGGCCAGTCGCATGGGTTTTATTAAATGGATTATAAAGACAAACTGAAGCGTATAAATAGGAAGCTTTCACTCATCCATATGGTTTATATTTACTGGAATTTGACCAAAGCCATGAAAAGAGCAAAGGCTGAACAAGATATAAGGAAGAGGGTTACCAGCTATCTCTGCTCAAAAATGGGAAAGATTTTTTAACAATACATAACATAATTTTGATTCATGTATTACTCTCAACTCTGTTCAGTTCTTTCTGTTTTAGTATTTTTTGCTTTTTTATAATATTACTCATTACTTAATAATAAAAATCATGCTTTAAAAATTTGTCCAAACTATAAAGTTAGTAATAAAGTCACTATATGGAAAAATTAATGTGATATTTATTATAAATATATTGTTTATGATAGAATCATAGCATTGATTTGAAAAAATACTCTCAGGACATATACTTTTAGCTCTTTTGTAAGAGAAATTCTGTCGTTATTATTTAGTGGGCAGTTAGTCTTCTCTTTTACATAAGTCTTGGAATTCTCAAAGTCAAATTAATATATTCTTTTTAAAAATTTTATTTATTTTTTATTTTTTACAGACTGCATTTGATTCATTGTACACAAATCGGGTACATCATTTCACTGCTATGGCTGTGCACGATGTAGATTCATACCATTCGTGTAATCATACATATACATAGGGTAATGATGTCTGTCTCAGTCCACCGTTTTTCATACTCCCATTCCCTCCTCCCTCTCATTTTCCTCAACATAATCTAAAGTCACTCCATTCTTCTCTCACCCCCCACACCCCAACCCCTATAATAATATCATCAACCACTTATCAGGGAAAACATCGACCTATGGTATTTTGGGATTGGCATATTTCACTTAGCATGATATTCTCCAATTCCTTTCTTTATCTGCAAATACCATAATATTCTCATTATTTTTTTAATTAATTAATTATTTTGGAGTGCTGGGGATCAAACCCAGAGCCTTGCGCTTACAAGGCAAGCACTCTACCAACTGAGCTATCTCCCCAGCCCCCTTAATTTATTTTTATTGTAAACAAATGGGATACATCTTGTTTCTCTGTTTGTACCTGAAGTAGAGGCAAACATTTGTGCAATCATACACTTACCTAGGGTAATGATATTTGATTCATTCTGTTATTTTTTCCTTCCCCCTCACCCCTCTCACCCCTTTTTCCTCTATACAGTCCCTCCTTCCTCCATTCTTGCCCCCTCCCACTCAGCAATACGTGTCATCATCCACTTATCAGTGAGATCATTCCTCGTTTGGTTTTTTGAGATTGGCTTATCTCACTTAGCATGGTATTCTCCAATTTCATCCACTTGCCTGCAATGCCATAATTTTATTATTTTTTATGGCTTTGTAATATTCCATTGTATATATATATACACCACAGTTTCTTTATTCTTTATCCATTCATCAATTGAAGGGCATGCAGGTTGGTTCCACAATCTGGCTATTGTGAATTGAGCAGCTATGAACATTGACATCGCCGTATCTCTGTAGTATGCTGATTTTAAGTCCTTTGGGTATAGGCCAAGGAGTAGGACAGCTGGGTCAAATGGTGTTTCCATTCCAGGTTTTCTAAGGAATCTCCACACTGCTTTCCAGAGTGGCTGCACTAATTTTAGCCCCACCAGCAATGTATGAGTGTACCCTTTTCCCCACATCCTCACCAACACCTATTATTGCTTGTATTCTTGATAATCGCCATTCTAGTTGGGGGGAGATGGAATCTTATTGTTGTTTGATTTGCATTTCTCTTATTACTAAAGATGTTGAACATTTTTTCATATATCTGTTGATTGCTTGTAGATCTTCTTCTGTGAAGTGTCTGTTCATTTCCTTAGCTCATTTGTTGATTGGGTTATTTTATTCTTGGTGTAGAGTTTTTTGAGTTCTTTATAGATTCTGGAGATTAGTGCTCTATCTGAAGTATGATTGGCAAAGATATTCTCCCACTGTGTAGGCTCTCTCTTCACATTGCTGATAATTTCCTTTGCTGAGAGAAAGCTTTTTAGTTTGAATCTATCTCAGTTATTGACTCTTGCTTTTTTTTCTTGTGCTATGGGAGTCCTGTTAAGGAAGTCTGATCCTAAGCCAACAAGTTGAAGATTTGGTCCTACTTTTTCTTCTATAAGATGCAGGGGTTTGGGGATATAGCTCAGTTGGTAAAGTGCTTGCCTTGTAAGCATAAGGCCCTGGGTTTGATCCCCAGCACTGCGCAAAAAAAAAAACAAAAAAGATGCAGGGTGTCTGGTATGATTCTGAGGTCCTTGATCCATTTTGAGTTGAGTTTTGTGCAGGGTGAGAGATAGGGGTTTAATTTCATTCTGTTGTAAATGGATTTCCAGTTTTCCCAGCACCATTTGTTAATTTTAATCCATTATGATCTGATAGAATACAAGGTAGTGTCTCTATGTTCTTGTATTTTCTAACAGTAGCTTTGTGGCATAAAATATGGTCTATTTTAGAGAAGGATCCATGTGCTGCTGAGAAGAAAGTGTATTCACTTTTTGTTGGATGGTATATTCTATTTATGTCCATTAAGTCTAAATTATTGATTGTGTTATTGAGATCTATGGTATCTTTGTTCAAGTTTTGTTTGGAGGATCTGTCCAGTGGTGAGAGAGGTGTGTTAAAATCACCTAGTGTTATTATGTTGTAGTCTATTTTATTTCTGGAATTGGGGAGGGTTTGTTTGACATACATGGATGAGCCACTGTTTGGGGCATAGATATTTATGATTGTTATGTCTTGCTGATTCATGCTTCCCTTAAGCAGTATGAAATGTCCTTCTTTATCCCTTTTGGCTAACTTTGATTTGACGTCCACATTATCTTATCTGAGGATGGATACTCCGGCTTTTTTGCGGTGTCCATGTGCATGGTATGTTTTTTCCCATTCTTTCAACTTTAGTCTGTGGGTATCTCTTTCTATGACATGAGTCTCTTGCAGGCAGCAAATTGTTGGATCTTTCTTTTTAATCCAATCTACCAGTCTATGTCTTTTGATTGATGAGTTCAGGTCATTAACATTCAGGGTTATTACTGAGATATGATTTGTATTCCCAGTCTTTTGGTTCATTTTTGTTTTTTGTTTTTATTTTTGACACGACTTAGTTTCTCCTTTATTTGGCTGTTCCTTTAGGGTAGTTCCTCCCTTTTCTGATTTACATCATTGTTTTTCTTCTCTTCCTCATGGAATATTTTGCTGAGAATGTTCTGTAGCGCTGGCTTTCTTTTTGTAAATATTTTTTATCTTTTGTTTATCATGGAAGGATTTTATTTCATCATCAAATCTGAAGGTAAGTTTTGCTGGGTATAAGATTCTTTGTTGGCATCCATTTTCTCTCAGAGCTTGAAAAATGTTGTTCCAGGCCCTTCTAGCTTTTAGGGTCTGGATTGAAAAATCTGCTGATATTCTTATTGGTTTCCCTCTGAATGTAATTTGATTCTTTTCTCTCGCAGCCTTTAAAATTCTGTCTTGATTTTGTATGTTAGATATTTTCTTATAATGTTCCTTGGTGTGGGTCTATTGTAATTTTGTATATTTGGAGTCCTATAAGCCTTTTGTACTTGATTTTCCATTTCATTCTTCAGATTTGGGAAATTTTCTGATATTATTTCCTTGAATAGATTGTTCATTCCTTTGGTTTGTTTCTCTTAGCTTCCTCAATCCCAATAATTCTTAAATTTGGCCTTTTCGTGATATCCCATAATTCTTGGAGATTCTGTTCATGATTTCTTACCATCTTCTCTGTTTGTTCAACTTTGTTTTGAAGGTTAAATATTTTGTCTTCAGTGTCTGAGGTTCTGTCTTCCAGGTGTTCTATCCTAATTGTTATGCTTTCTATGGAGTTCTTAATTTGGTTTATTGTTTCCTTCATTTCAAGTATTTCGTCTGTTTTTTTTTTTTAGTATCTCTAACTCTTTATTGAAATGATCTTTTGCTTCCCGCATTTGCTCTTTTAACTGTTGAGTGGTACAATCCTTCAATACCTATATTTGCTCTTTCATCTCCTCGTTTGCTTCCCTGATCGTTTTAATTATGTATATCCTGAACTCCCTTTCTGACTTTTCTTCTGCCATGCTGTCATTGGATTTTATTGCTATACCATCTAGGTTTGTTTGGGACATTTTCTTCTCTTGTCTTCTCATATTGTTCAGGTATCTACCCCCTCTAGTAGTGAAACTCTGGGATATTGCAGATTTCCTCTATTGACTAATATTGTCTCTGTAGATTTCCAATATCTCACCTCTTAGCCTTCAGTAGCCTGACGTCTTGGAGGAACTTGATAATGCGGTGCTCCACTAGGAAGCTGGCCTTCTAGGGGTGATGGCCTTCAGGTGGGGTATATTCCCTGTCAGTGAGCAGTGGCGCCTCCACTTGTTGACCGATGGTCAGCCAAAAGGGGACTATATTGCAGATTGGGGCACATCTGTTCTGGGCCTGTGTTTCTGGTTTTACTGCCCTGGTTGGAAAGCCTTTCCAGCGGGGAAGACTCACTGGGTGGGGAAGTTTCGCTGGGCAGCTCACCCTCTGGCTAGCTCTGTGATGCAGGTGGGCTGGCTCATCTTCCAGCTTGCTCCACAATAGTGATTGACCTCAGTGTGGTGGTCGGGCAGGTCTCTCAGTGATGGCACCAAATCTTGGTGCAGGTGTCAGGCAAGGTTGCTCAGTGATGGCGTCCAACTTCAGCCTGGTGGTTGGGCGGGTTGGCTTCCCGCTGGCTAGCTGGGCAATGTAGGCAGGTTGGGTTCCTGCGCTAGCTCCACGATGCAGGCAGCCTGACCCACCCACCACTCGTTCTGTGACTGTGACCTACCAGTGATGGTGCCTGACCTCGGCAGAGGGGTCAGGCCTATTATTATTCTTTATGGCTGAATAATATTCCATTGTGTATGTATACCACAGTATATTTTTATAGGAAGTGAGCACAGTCTTTTCCTATACTTTGAATAAAACTTCATGTATTTCCTCCCATTTAATTTTTTCTCATTTATTTTTTTCTAAATATATAATAAATAAATTATCCATATGTCAACAGTAAATTATCCATATATCAATAGTTATTTGTTGGTAATATAATTTGACCATGCTCTAGACCAAGAGCTAAAGAAAACATGAGCAAAATTTGGGCGGACACTGCCTTCAGTGGAGTTTATTAGCTTATAATCTTGTGGGAAGGACAGATGCAAATTGAATATACATACATTTTGTTAAAGGTTATGGAAGAAAAGGACAGAGATGGAATTATGGGGTAATATCTGATTCAACTAATTTAGGTAGGTTGTACTGAAAAATTAGTATTTAAACCTAGATAGATTGACACAGATAAGGTGAGGTTTGAGGACTTTTCCTTTTAAGGAACAGTCTATGAATGGTCTCACTGAAGAATTAACCTGATACACTTTGGCATGAGTAAAAATTAGGAGACTCCAAGAAGTGTTGTATAGATACAAAACAAATCCACTAAAGCTTTTAAAGGGGAGAATGATCTAATTAGAAAAGCATTTCATAAAGGCCATTGTAGATGTAATGTAGAAAACAGATTTAAAGCACACATACACACACACACAACTGTGTAGGAGAAATAATTTGGATGTACTTACAGTATTCTTAGATGATGACATCTTAAATGAGAAAATTTGAATAGATGAGAAAGCCATGTATGAGTGGAATTTTCAGGATTTATGGTCTTGTCTTGATATGGATGGCTTAGGAGGGAACAATGTCATAGTCATCTGTTTGTATATTAGCACATTTGACTGAATTCGATTTTATCACCTACTGAAATTGAGAATTCTGCGGGTTTACAGTCTATGGAAGGTGTGAGCAATAAGAATGGGTGTAATATTGGAGGTGTGATTGTGAATTCAATTTAGAAAGATTTGCGTTTGAAGCACTTTTGATTTTTGGATGAACGTGAAGATAACAGGGGGGCATAAACATATATACAGCTGAATATTACAGGAGAGGTCTGGCCCTGAAACGTATATGTGAAGTCATGAGCAAGTATTTGAAAATGGAAGCAATGGATATCAATAAGATTGACAAGAAAGAGAATACACAATGATACAATAAATATAAAAGGAAATCAATTATTCAAAGAATGCATAGGGAATCATACTAATTATAGAGGAATTAGAGCATGTAGAAAAGGGTTAAATTATTTACAATAACAGTATATGTATATATATATTAACATTTTTAAGAGTTTATAGTCCTTGTTAATATCCAATAAATATTTTAGTCTTCATTAGCAGAGATATGTGATCATTTCATGTTAATGAATAAATTAATCCATGTAGGATATTATTAAATTACAAATGCAATAAAGTGATGAATAAATACATAAATACATTCTATGAAGTGTTAAGCCTATATAACAATTCCTCTTTCTATGGCATCTAGAGAATTTGGTTAACATAGCTCAACATGTGGAGTTCTATATTATATTTGCATCTGAAAAAATGATTCTCACCATTTGAAAAACAGCACAAAGCATACGTTCTGATGGTGGCATCTTGGTGTTGTATGAAGGACAACACATTAAATGCACATTAGAATGGCAAAATAGAATAACTCATTGTTTTTTCCTAGACTAAGTCTTTTTGTGCTGTTATTAACATGGATATTAACTGAAATGTTCTATTTTGATTTTAACTTGAACAGCTTTTAAAAAATAGTGTTTCTACAAGTATAATTTTGTTTGTATGGGGGGTGCTGGGGATTGAACTCAGGGACACTTGACCACTGAGCCACATCTCCAACCCTATTTTGTATTTTTAACTAGAAATAGGGTCTCACTGAGTTGCTTAGCACCTTGTTTTTGCTGAGGCTGGCTTTGAACACTGGATCCTCCTATCTCAGCCTCCCCAGCTGCTGGGATTATAGGCATGTGCCACTGCACCCAGCTTCAATGTACCTAGAATTCATTTAAAAGAAAATGGTTGTGTGCAATATATAAATGTCAAATTGATGGTAAATTCCATTATTAATGCTATTTATTGTTATTGACGTAAAATATTTGCAATTTACGTTATTTCCTTTCTTACTTTCAGTACATATTTTATGTTGTCTGTTGTAATATGTATGATGTAAAACACTAGCTATGCCTTAGAATGAGCATGACATTTAAAAAATTATTTTCTCAGAATGAATAAACAAACTTCAAAGTAATTAAGTTTTTTAATGCTTAGCTACAGTCATGCTTTTCCATAACTTAGGAAACTCTTGTCAGGATTATGAATTACAGGTTCCATTACATATGCATTTAAAGTTAATTGTGATAACTGTTGAAATGTGTGCATTCATTGTTATTTTAATTAGTTATTCATAAATGACCTCATATTTTAGGTGAAAAGAATTATTTCCTATTAAACTTCTTATTTAATATAAGTTTGTCTTAGCAACCAAATATGTTCCAAATTCAATTGTATTTGACACTTTTACATGAATTTAAATAAAAGGAAGAAGTCTGTGAAATAATGACAGTGAGATATAGAATATGTATATAATAAAATTAGTAGATGCATACAATACAGATAGAACATTTGAAAAATGGTTTTAGCTAATTGTTTCTTTTCATGCGCTCCTTATTCTAAAATATAGGAATGTTTCCCCCAAAAAGAAATGATAAACATTTGAGGAGATGGATAGCTTTGGACTAATTTAAACATTACACTATGTCTACATATATTGAAACCCCATTAATATGTACAATTTTATGTACCAGTTAAATTTAAATTAAAAATTATCATTTGAGTGGAATTATTTGATCTGTTTTTTTCCTCTGGTTCTTGAACTGATGACTGGATTAACAGTCAAAAGACAGACAACAGGAAAGAAAATTCATGTAATAATAATCAAGCTGTAGCTAAATTAGTCCCATCCACTTCAAAGACATCATGGAGAAAAAAATTAACAAAATCAAATAAAAATCCATTTACATATTTTATGAAACATTTACGACCTTGGTGTGAAAAAATTAAGCCTAAAAGCAATCTGCTCATTGATGAAATTTTTTGGACCATTGTGTAAAACTCACTTGGAAGCATATGCATAATATTAGTGCTAAATTAAAATGTTTTCCTACATAAACATTTTTCCTTGCCTTTTTAAAGAAGAAACTTAAAAAAGTAATTTTTAAAATTTTTAAAGTTTTTTTAAAGTTATTTTAAACAGTTAAATAAAATCATAAACATTGTACATATTTGAGGGTATAGGAAATTTTTATTTAGTGGAAAAAATCTGTAAAAGAGATATACTATTAAAATAGAAAAAGGTAGTTTATTTTTAAAGGGAAATTTTAGTGTGGCTGAAGATGGCTTCTAAATTAAAAAGAAAACAAATGACTTACTTTAGTGTTTTCAGACATTATTTGATCATCTCATTGCTGAAGAGTGTGAGTATAATTTCCTCATTTCATGGATGAAGAAAGAAATAGACATTAAGAATTTGCTTTAAGTTGATAAAACACATTTTCACAAAGTATAGTATGAAAGTTTGAATATCATAACATTATTTCCTCCTATTCCAAGGAGCAAAAGTACTTTAATTTATAAAGATGGGTTTTCTAGAGTCATTTTCTTCTTGATAGCACTTTATTAAAAATGCTAAGAAAACAATGTTATAAAGAAGAGGTAGAAAAATAGAGCAAACAGTAATAATAAAAATTCCTGCAGTAGCCAAGTGAGAAGGGTATAGTAACATGAGATAAAGGTGATGAGAAAGCTCACAGATGGATCTTTTTTGCTGTGTCTGTTGGCCTATTGAACTTTTGTCATTTCCATGTCCGCAATTGGTTTGGGGTATAGGTAATGCTCACATATGCTTACTAACTTATAATCGGCATAACTAAATATTTGCTAAACGTCAGAATGAATATGTAGTTGCTGTTTAACAATTCTAACAATCTAGTATACATTGCATAGATATTGAACCAGATATTATCCTGAAAGAAGTTTAAAACACCTGTAGTTCTATGAAGAGTTGATAACTATTGCCATAACTGTACTCTGTGTGTCTGTATATCTCGCACCCCAATTCAATGCATATAGCGGGTGTTTATTTCTCATATTATTACAGGTTAGGTGGTATTTTGTGTTCTTGAGTGAGTTTGGTTGGGCTTGGCTCCAAACTGATGCAGGGGTCCAAATCCACTGTATGTATCTCTCATGGTCTTTGTACGATGTCCTACCTGTTGCATCTATTTCTCATGACATGAATGAGAACAAGCTTAAGTCCACAAGCAAATTTCAGGTCTCATGTCATGTCTACAAGTATCCCATTGACCAAAGCAAGTCATATGGCCAAACTGAACATAAGTGGATTGTTACTGTATACTCTCCTGGTGTAAGTTGGAGTGAATGATGTAGGGGTTGATATATGCAACAGTAATCTAATCCACCATCTATACCATTATAAAAATTCAGTCTGCCTTTAAGATTTTTATTATGGATCTCCAGAATACAAACTATTTTCTACTTGTTGCTACCCTAAGAAAATAATAGTTAAAAGTGTATTAATATCAGGAGAATATTAGGCTGTTTTTATTTATAAATTATGCAAAAATCTGAATATATATGTATACACAACACACCTGTTTCATCAAGGTTCTCTCAAATAAATGCAGACATTTTTCTTATAGTCTTTTTATGGAATTCTTTATCAACATTTATAAAGTATAGGCAGGACTATAGATGCTGAATTTTCATATTAGAAATTCAAAGTCATAAACTATAATCCACTGCTTTATCATAATATTTGAAATCATTGTATTTTTTATCGGAGATTTTTCAGGAAGATGCAAAAATAGAATTCAAACTGTAGATTTGTTGATTGGGCTTAATAAAGACACAGAATTTTTGAATAAGCTGAAGATTGGCAATTTTCTTGCCAGAGCCATCATTGCTTAGAAGCAAACATTTGGTAATCCCAGTTCTAGCATAGGGACTGAGATATCATGATGCTTTCTGTGAGGACACAATGAAATTTGATTTACTACTTTTTTATTTTGAAAGCCACTTGGAACCATGGGACTTCCCTTACTATCACAACCTCTATTGAAATGCTTAATTTGATCACTTGCTTATATTTTATCTTTTTAAGTTTTGAAGATTCTGGTGATCACCTTATGTTTTATGTCAAAATGATCCTTTGTACTCTAAATTGCTAACCAAAGGAATTCTGAAACAACACAAAGAAATAGAATTCCAAAATTCCTAAATCTCAACATAGTGTTATTACTTAGCTTTATTTATACAAAGGGAGTTGCTGTTTTTCTTCATCAGCATTGCTGTTGGCAGTTCAATCACTTATTTTGCATAATGAAAATGATTTTTCTGACAGTAAAGGTATACTTTTGACTGGATGAGCCACATGAAGAACTGAATTGACCACATAATGAGAAAAGGAAATGCTTCAGGGTTGACAATGGGGAGAATGCTTCTAAACGTCACTAACCCTCCTCTGAACAGTTAATAAGGAACTTTAAAGAGAAAAAACCTTATTTGGGGTTGGGGATGTAACTCCGTGGTAGAGCACTTGCTTAGCATTCGTTAGGTCCTGTGTTTAATCTCAAGTACTATAGGAAAAAAAGGCATTCTTCAGTACATCTCTCTCAGGAGTAACAAAATTTCTTGATTTTTCTCTTTTTCTGATAATATATAATATTATGGTAATAAATAATGTAATATATTCTTAATAAAGATATAAAGCTGCCCTCAATATTTATTGAATGATTGACATTTTTCTATGAATATTTTATGTATGTGTATATGTACTCATATACACATAATGATAACCATATTAAAATTTTCTAGTCAAAATTTATGATTTCATAGTTAAAATTATGCTTAAGTCAAGATCAGTTTTATAATTTGACAGGTTCAGTGTAAAATGAAAATGTAGGATTGCTTGTTGAATAATCATTAAGGATTTCAATATGGTGACAGTAGATGTTTAAAGGAAGCATGAAGCCATAAAAATGTGGATCCCTTTGTAACAGCACAGCTGATGTGGTTATGAAGATGATTCTGATCAAAATATATGCTATATGGAAGCTGCTTTTAGAATGTCCTTTCTATAATACAATAAAAATAATAAATCATTGTCTTTGGGGAGGTTAACAATGAATCATATTTAATATATGCATTTGCATATACATGTAATATCAGATAAGACATTTATTGTGTATATAATATATACTGTTTCAAAGTGGAGATTCAGTTTTAAGTAATTGTATTACTATAATATAATAAATACTATATGTCAATATATTTTTTATATCACCAAAGCATTTGATAGGATTTCTGTGTTATACTGTCCTACATCTTCCCTCTCAGGATATTGTCTCAGTTCTGTACTGAAGGAAGGTGAAGATGAGTAGTTTCTACTTCTTTCAGAGACAGCTTGAAATTTTGAGTGTGCAGGTTTATCTTTAATTCTCTAAAATTTTCTCCCATTTAAGAGTCCAGAGTGCCTCACAGTCATTTGAAATCCCACAGAAAAGTATCAGTTATTTTCTAGTCATTCAGTTCCTGTTCTCTATAGAAAGGACTCTAGCAAGAAGGAAATAGGATACTGTGCTAGAAAACTGTTCTTCATCACTCACATAATAATAATGACAAATAAGAATAACAGCAACATATATAAATACTTGATAATGCTGATCTCTTCATATGTAACTAATTTATATGACTACCCAAGGTAATATTATATTAACTCAATTTCGTGGATGTGGAACCTGATTCCCAGGTGGAGTTTTATTACACTGCTTTACTTAACACAGAAGAATAATGAACATGGTTCAACTTCAGATCTCTTCAACTGTAAATTCCCACAAAGCCTATATTTATTTATATCACCACAGGGGGAAGATATATACACAGGCATGATTTGTTAAGATTAACTTTAGTGTGTGTTTGTCTGTGGTCAAGGAAAATTCAGACTTTTGTGCCCCAGTATTTATTAAATTTGGCTTTCCTCTTGAAGCAAACAAGGTAAACTCACAAATGTAACTCAAGCAGGCATCTCTGAAGTTTAAACATCATTAGCTTCATGATAAATCAACCTACGCTTGAGCTACAATAGCTTCATAGACCTTATATACCAAAAAAATTCACAGAAATTAAACAAGCAAAACAACTATGCAGAATAGACACAAAATTATAAGTTACATGTGAAAAATGAATGTGATAAGAATGGGGCTAGGTGTGTGGTGGCAACAATGACTTAGAAAATATTTTCATAAATATGTTATTTAAGTCACGACCTGAAGACAAGAAATATTTGGTCATAAAACATTCCAGGGAGAGGAAAATAGATTTGAAAACATCCTGAAAATGGGAAGGCATATTCAAGAAATAGAACAACCTGTGCACTTTCCATTCTGTTATGAAATTAATGCAGTTGCTTTATAGAAGTTTTGTACATGAAAGATATGTGCTTGTCTTTTTCTTCATTTCTAAGGCCTATGAAAATTGTTCTGGGCTGGATACTATCATAGCCTTGGGATTAAATACATTTCCTGATTTGATTATGAATAACATTTTAATATATGTTTAAGTTCTGAGAACCATATTGGGCATAGATGAGTACAAATTATTGCTCACATTTTATTTTGTCATTGATAGTGATTATTTGGGTGTGTGTGTGTGGGAAGTATCTGATTATTCCCCAAACTACATTATTTAAGTAATGGCCACATAGCTATTTATGGGCTTTCTCTAGCCATAGTCATATCAAAGAGGATTAAAAAGGATTCACCTCTTTGCTCACTTTGAAGTATATATTTTTAATTTTCCCTTTGATTCTTTTAGTCTTACTAGTGATTCATAAGCCAAGAAGTAAATCGATAACTCTTCAAGGAAGACTGAGTTTATGGGAAAATCTGAGCTCAGAAAAATAATTTGTTCATTCAAGCGAGAGTGTTCTTTCCTGCCAACACCAAATTTTCAAGAAAGATTCTCTGTTAAAATGATGCCTAACAGAAAACACTTCATAACTCACTTCCTATGTACAATAAATCTATTGTAATCCTCTTTATGATGACACCTGGGAGTTTCAGAAGGTCCCTGACTCCTCAGAAGAGCACTACAATACTAGTAAAGTGTTATATTTCCACTCAGAGATTCACACTAGAAAAAAGGGAATTCAGAAACTGTTTTACCTTAAAAAGACCTGCACAATATTAAGGAGGTTATCAGTAACTTGGGTGTAAGAGCATTACTTTGTTACTGTTCTGAACTTTTGTTTTCAAAAGTTCTAGTGCCAGAATGACTATGAAAATTTGCCATAGGAAAAAACATTGCAGTGTAAAGTTTATTAGCACTACTATGCTCTTTACTAAGCTAAATGTTATATTCTTTTGTCAGTTTCCATTGGTGGAGCATCATGAAGCTTGCCAAAATTAAAAACAACAGACATTTATTGGAACATATATGAGCATATATAGTTGTGATAAGTACATTCCAATGAATTGGAGATTATTTTCTCACTTAAGTGATCACAGAGGACACTATGGTGACCATATATTAACTCTCTTAATATGACACTGGTCATATTGTGACTGATTAATTACTATTTACTTGTCTTGAATTCTCACTCTAAGAAAGCAACATACTGCCTAAGTTGGAGCTCTCTTCTTACAAGCAGTCAGAACATTTTAGAATTTCAAAGGCAGAAGTGTTTTGGGACCCTCTAGATGGCAGGATGCTAATTTGGAATCAAGAGACCTGGGTTGAAGTTCATGCTGGTTAACTCACCAGCAATCTTACTCATTGCAATTCCCTTACAAAGTCTTGATTTTATAATCTGTAAAATAAGGATATTAATATCTGTTATTGGAGATAGAAAATTTTAAAGATAAAAATAATTCTTTTTATGCACATATTTTTATGTGTGAATGTACATACATGCATATCCTCAAGTATGCCTCCTCTTTCCCACCACTCTTCCCTCTCCCTATTCCATTTCTTCTACTCTCTACTGGTCTACCTTCTAATGATTGGTTGGTTGATTTTAATTGGTGCTTTGTTGATGTATGTAAAGGTGGAATTCACTATACTATAAATTTATACATGCACATAATTTGTTCCCCTTTTCCATCCCTCTTCCATTCCTCTCAATTCCTTATTCTAATCCACTGGTATTCTGAGCTCTCTCTCTATGATATCAGAATTCCCTTTGTTCCTTTCATATGTGGAAGCTAAGATGTGAGGGTGATTTCCACTGAATCAAGAAAAACTCATTTTTTGTCTTTTTGTTTTCCATAGCAGGAACACATCTGCCCCTTGGCTCTGATGAACTTGTAGACCACTAGAAAGGAAGTTAGATTGCTTTTTGCACCAAAGCTAAGCAAATACCCATTGCCAATTCACTATGTGACTTCATTCAATAATGTTCACCAGCAATCTGGTTTCCTAGGGCTAGTCTGACTTGTGACAATCCAGGTGAGGTAGGATCATTCTGTCAATGCTTATTATTTGTTGCCATTTGGCTTTCTTTCCCTCCACTCTCATTTTACCCAAAATGCATCATCAATAATTAGTATTATTATGTATTTTTTTAGTTGTAGGTGGACACATACCTTTATTTTCTTTATTATCATGTGGTGCTAAGGATCAAACCTAGGGACTCACACATGTTAGGTAAGTGCTCTATCACTGAGCTACATTCCCAGCCCCTATTACTGTGTGTTTGTTGTCATCCAGTGGGAAAAGTTTTATTTCACAGATAAACTAGGAAACTGACCTATGCCAAACACTTTCGGAGCATTTCTGGTTACGAGTGTAACTTTAGAGCTATTTTTGGTCTAGCTTCTTTTCACAGAAATAGAGTGGAGCCCACTGGTGATGATAGAAAATATTGCAAGGTACCATCCAGAGAAAGTCAAAACAACTAGTGAGATGATGATAATATTTGCTTGATATTAGTCACACACATTATACTATATTGTACTGTATCCTTGCTGATGTAAAAAAAAAAAAAGGTTATACATTGTGTCCTTGCTGATGTAAAAAAAAGGTTATACACTGTGATTACATTTATATCATTCTTGAAATGATGAAATTACAAAAATGAAAAACATATTAGTAGTTGTCAATTGTTAGGGACAGGAGAGTATGCTATTTTAAAGTGATAGTACAAAGTAGTTCCTTTTCGATTATGAGGCAGTTTGATACCTTTGTCATGTTTATGGTTACACAAATGCAGACATATGGTAAAATTGAATAGAACTACACACACACAAAAGCATGTAAAAACTGGTAATATCTGAATAAGCTCTAGAGTTCTGATTTTGATATGCTATAGTTATATAGGATGTTGTTACTTGAGGAAGCTAGATAACAATTACATGGAACTTCTCTGTAGTAATTTTGCAACTTCCTGTGATTATTTCATTATTTTTGTTTTTTTATCAGGACATGATATTTGTATATCTTTATGGGTCACATTATGGTAATTTGATACATGTATATAATGCAATAATCAAATCACTAAGCCTTTTCATCACTGAAATAATCATTTTTATGTACTGAGAATTTTGTACAACTCTTTTATAGTCATTTTGAAATTCATCATAGATTGTTTTAAACAGTAGTCTCTTGTACCATAGAAAAATCAGAACTAATTCTTCCTCATTTCATTTTTGTACCTCTACTCAATTTCCTTCTGTTCCCCTCCTTCTTCCCTTCCCAGACTCAAGTGACCATAGTTCTATTCCATTTATCTTATTTTTATATGAAATTGACTATTAGTTTCTACAAATAAATGAGAACATATGGCATTTGTTTTTCTGTGACTGGTTTATTTCCCTTAGTATAATTATTCTTGTTCTATGTTACTGCAAATGACAGAATTTCATTTTTTCATGTCTGAATAATATTCCATTATATATACCATATTTTCTTTATCCATTCATCCATTGATGGGCATCTAAGTTGATTATTTAATTTAGCTATTGTGAATAGTACTACAATAAATGTGGGAGTACAAAAATCTTTTTGACTTAATAAGGTCACCTCCTCTGAATATATATCCAGTAGTGGATTGTTCAATCATATGGTAATTCTGTTTTTAGTTATTTGAGAAATATCTGTACTGTTTTTCATATTGGCTAAACTAATTTACATTCTAATCAACAGTAATATAAGAGTTCTACTTTCTCTGTGTCCTCACCAGCATTTGTTATATTTTGTCTTTTTGAATATAGCCATCCTAACTGGAGTGAAATAGTATATCATTGTGGTTTTGATTTGCATTTTCCCAATGATTAGTGATGTCGAACATTTTTTCATGTATTTGTTTGCCATTCATATGCCTTTTTATATTTGAGAAACATGTATATTTCTTTAACTCATTTTTCATTGGATATTTTTGTGTTCAGCTTATTGAGTTTTTACATATTCTGAATATTAATCCTTTGTCAAATGAATAGTAGTCAAATATTTTCTCTTATTCTATAGGTTGTCTCTTAATTCTGTTATTTCCTTTGCTGTTCAGAAGTTTTATAGTATGATATAATCACATTTGTCTAATTTTGCTTTTGTTGCCTGTGCCTTTGGGAACCTATCTAAATAATCTTTGCATACATCAATATCTTGATGTGTTTATCCTAGACTTTCTTGTAGAAATTTTTTAGCTTCAGGATTTACATTTAGATTGTTGTTCCATTTCTAGTTGATTTTTGTGTGTGGTGAGAGGAAGAAGTCTAACTTTATTCTTCTGCACATGTATATCTAATTTTTCCAGCACTCTTTATCAAAGGAAGTCTCTTATCTTGATTTCTTTGTGAAAAATCAGTTGGTATTATGAACATGGATTAATCTGAGCATCAAATTATTTTCTGTTGGTTTGTGTTTCTTTTTTCTTTTTTTCTTTTCACCAGTAGCATGTTGTTTTGCTTACTATGGCTTTGTAAGTATGTTTTGAAGTGAAGTCAGTTATTGTGATGTTTCAAGCTATTTTTCCCCCTCAAGAATGCTATAACTATTGTGGGTCTTTAGTGGTATCATGGTTTAGATATGTGGTATCCCCAAAAAGCTCATGTGTGAGACAATGCAAGAAAGTTTAGAGATGAAATTATTGGGTTATGAAAGTTTTGACCTAATCAGCATGTTAATCCCCTTGTAGGGATTAACTATTGTAGGCAGATACGGTGTGGCTAGAGGAGCTAGGTTCATGGGGGTGTTCCCTTGGGGTTTATATTTTGTCTATGGTGAAGAAGGCTCACTCTCTCTGCTTCTTGGTGCAATGTCCTGAGCCACTTTCCTTTACCACACTCTTCTGTCATGATGTTCTGCCTCGCCTTGGGTCCAGAGCAATGACACCAGCCACCTGTAGACTGAGGCCTCTGAAACCATGAGTACCCAAATCAACTTTTCCACCTCAAATTGTTCTCATCAGGTTTCTTGATCTCTTTTTAGTTGACTAAAAGAGAAGTGGGGTCATTTCTGTGACTAACCTGACCATGTGACTCAGAAGTTTTTGAAACAATTTGGAATCTGTGGGAGGAATTTTGCAAAGTTTAGCAACGCAAGCTGGGAAAGCATTAGATTGTTATAAGTGAAGTTTAATAGGGAATTCTGGTGGGATTTCAGAAGACCAGAATGCAGACAGTAAATTCAAACTCGAGAGATTTCAGAAAAAAAGGAGAACTCTATTGGAAACTTAACTAGAGGCCATTCATGTTACATTCTGGATTCTGGCCAAGAAGTTGTCTACATTTTGTCCATGTCCTGAGACTTTCTGATGGGCTAAATTTAAAGATATTGTACAAGTTAATTAATCTTTTGGAAGAAATTTCTAGAGCACAGCATTCGGGCAGTGAGATGGATATTACTGGCAGCTTTTAGCCAAGTTTAATGTGATAATCAGGAGCAGAAAGCACAGCAGAAACATTTGAAAAACTTGTAGTTTAGTCAGAAAATCTGGGGCTAAGGAACTGTGTGGTTGTTAAAGTCATTATAGTCACTAAAGAATAATTACTTCACCCAGAAACAGTTGGCAAAATGACTTCAGGGCATCACAGGAATTGACAAGAGCACACCCAGCTCAGGCTCAAGGATATAAAAGTAAAAGTTCCTTTGAGAAGCTACCAGAGGGGCACCCTGCTTGCACAGGGCAGCCTTGGAAGTTGTTTCACCATGCTCAGTCACTCACTCAGAGGCTGCTGCAATCATGGTTCCTGGAGACTTGGCTAATACTTGAGACAGTCTCCGTCCTTGGCATCAACCACATGGTGTTGGTTCTGCAGAATTGAAGGATATTGGAGTTAGGGAGTCATAGAGGCTTCAAGTGGGATTTCAAAGGAAGGCCTGGGAGGCCAGGCAAAGTGCAGCAGGATCACAGGCTTCCCAAAACATGAAGTATGAGAAAGAAGCCAAAACTGTGCTAGAGACCCCCAAGATTAAGAAATGCCAGTACCATGGAACATCTGCCAAGGAAAGCTGTAATAATTGATCAGATACAAGCCAAAAGAAAAATCATGATGATTGCAACCAGCAAATCTATAGGGGCAGAGCTATACAAGCCCTTTGGTGAGAATATTATGATGCCATGTGCTCCAGCTATCAAACATAGGTCTTCAGAATGTGCTTGCCCTGCTGGATTTCAGTCTTGCTTTGTTCCTATCCCTTCTTTCTATGCCCCGATTTTTCCCTTTTGGAAAGGAAATGTTTACTATGTACCTTTATATGTTGGATACATCTAACTTGCTTTTGATTTTTACAGAACCTCACACCGAGAGTCATGGAACAGACTTTGGACTTGGATTTTTAGGCAGTCTTGAAACTGTTGAGATGATGGGGATTGTTGGAAATGAACTAAATGTATTTTGCATTGTGAGATGAGCATAAACTTTTGGGTACCAGGTATGGAATATTATGTTTTAGAGGTGAGGTGTCCCCCAAAACTTGTATAAGACAGTTCAAGAAAGTTTAGAGGTTGAATGATTGGGTTATGAGAGTTTTAACATAATAGTGCACTGATCCCCTGATAGGGATTAACTGGGCAATAACTGTAGAGAGATAGGGTGTGGATAGAGGGACTGGATCCATGTGGGTATGCTCTGGGTTTATATTTTGCAGTGGTGAGATCTCTCTCCCCATCTCTCTCCCTCTCACCCCCACTTTCCTCCCTCTCTCCCCATCCTGTCTCTCCCCACTTACTAGTGCAATGTCCTAAGTCACTTTCCTCCAACACACTCTTCTACCATGATATTCTGCCTCCCCTCAGGCCCAGACCAGTGGAGCTAGTCATCTATGGACCAAGACCTCTGAAAGCACCAGCCCCCAATTAAACTTTACCTCCTCAAATTGTTTTTGTGAGGACATTTGATCATAGCAGCAAAAAAGCTGCTGGTTTCATATGAATTTTACTGTTTTTCCTTCTAATTCTCTGAGGAAAGTCATTGGTATTTTGATGGAAATTCATTGAGTTATAGATTGTTTGGGGTTGTATGATTGTTTTAATATTAACAATTCCAGTCCATGAACACAGGATGTCTATTCATTTTTGTTTGTGTCATTTATACTTTCATAAGGTATTTTATACTTTTCGTACAGATATTTCACTTCCTTGTTTAAATGTCTTCTTAAATATTTTATCTTTTGTGGGTAATTTAAATCTGATTACTTTCTTAATTTCTTCTTCATAAAGTTAATCATTAGTGTATAAAAGTATTACTCTTCTGTACATTGATTTTGTATCCTGCAACTTTACTGAATTTGTAAGTTCTAATAGCTTTTTAATGGAGTGCTTAGATTTTTCTGAGTATGTAACATCATGTCATCAGTATTTAACTTCTTCCTTTCTAATTTGGGTTCCTTTTCTTTCTTTCCCTAACCTAATTGCTCTTCCTAAGGGTTCCACTACTATTTTAAATGAGAGTGATAAAAGTGGACATTCTTTGTACCTGAATTTAGAGTACATTGTTTTCAGTTTTGCCCCATTCAGTATGGTATTGTATGTGTCGTTTTCATTATATATGCTTTATTAATTTGAGGTTTGTTTGTTGTGTATACCTAATTGTTGAGAATCTTTTATCACTAAGGGGTGTTGAATCTTATTAAAAACTTTCCTGTATCTATAGAAATGATCAGATGGTATTGTCTTTCATTCTGTTATTTTGTGTCACGTCAATTGATTTGCCTATTATCCTTGAATTCCTGTAAATAATCTCACTTGAAAATGTATGATCTTTCAGATGTGCTGTTCAATTTAATTTGCTAATATTTTATTGAGAATTCTTGCATTTATGTTCATTTGGGATATAAGTCTGTAGTTTTCTCTTTCATTTATATCTTTGCTTTTGTTATCAGGATAATGCTGGCCTTATAAGGAGAGTTTGGCAGAATTCCTTCCATTCCAGTTTTTGGAATAATTTAAGAAAAATTGGAATTAGTTCTTTAAAGTTGTATTGAATTTAACCATAACACCATCATGTTCTAGACTTCTTTTTAGATGGAAAAATTGAAATTACACCTTCCATATCATTACTCATTTTTGGTCTGTTTTGATTTTTCTCTTTTTCTTGATTCAGTTTTGGTAGGTTGTGTGTATTTAAGAATGTATCCATTTCTTTTGGGTTTCCAGATTTTAACATAATTATTGATACTAATGTCTTATCTTTTGCATTTCTCTGGTATCAGTTATAATGTTTCCTTTTTAATCTCTGCTTTTAGGTGTGTCATTTCCCATTTGTTCTTTTTAGCTATAAATGACATTAGAGTATTTTGACATATTATACATACATGGAATATAACTTATTCTAATTAGGATCCTATTATTGTGGTTGTACATGATGTGGGGTTTCACTGGTGGTGTATTTAGAAATGAACATAGGAAAGTTTTATCTGATTCATTCTACTGTTGTCTCTCTTTTTTCTCCCTTGGTTAGTCAATTTTGTTTATCTTTTCAAAACTCAATTGTTTGTTTCATCAGTCTTTTTAGATTAGATTTTATTTCTTCTTTGATCTTTATTATTGCCTTCCAATAAATTTGGTGTTTTTTGGTCATTTTTTAGGTCCTTAAGGTGCATTGTTAAGTTGTTTGAGCTCTTATAATTATTTCAAAATTTTTAAATTGTTTGAAAATCTAGTACAAAGCTCTTTTATTAAAGAATAACATTTGGAATACTTAATTACAACTTTGTATATGAGAAGGATTTGTTTGTTTTTTACATCATTTAGAACTGATGATAAAACAAATACCATAGCATCTTCAAGATGAAGAGAAAGTAACAAGATTTTTCCAATGTTCTGCATATCTTAAAAACAAACTAGACTCTAAGACCATAAGTCAGTGAACTTTTAATATTCAGTTAATTTTTTTTATTTTAACAGGGGAAGCATTTTAAAAATCCCTATTATAGGAATCATTTTTCTTTATTCTCCTAGAAGACTTTGTCCCTTTTTCTACTGTTGATTACACTGTGGTAGTACTTATTTCCATACATGTATGACTCTATACTGGATTGAGGCCAAGGTAAGAGTCTATTCTTCTTTCTCTCCCCCATGATATGACATTCCTGTAAAGTTTGGGTACAAATTAAATTCTGATTAAAAAATAATGAAATAATCTGTGTTAAAGCACAAAAGGGGAAGAAAAAAATACCAAATACTATAATTTGTATAATACACACCTTTGTAATTATGTAGTCCCATGATATTACAATGTGATTATTGTCTTCCACTTCATGTGTAATTTTCTTTATTTTCACAGTGTTTCTTACATTTTGTGAGAATTATAACAAAAGAGATGTGGTAGGATTGAGATCAGGACTGGGATTACAGCAGTGGCTAGAGATAAAGTATCAGTGAAGAAGAGCAAATAACTGATTCATACTAATTAGTGTTTAAGTTTTTTAAAGAGTGATGATTATATTGAATAAACTCAGGTCACATTTATCTGTCTCATGTTAAACAGGCCAGAAGTGAGTTGTCTAGGATGACAGAACAGAGCTGTTCCATGAAATCATTCAGGGATAAGAGTCCTTCCAGTTTGCCCCACTTTCTGCTGGGCTGATTTCCTGTTTTGCATGGTAGAGCTTGGTCACTGCCACATGCAAATCCCAGCTTACAGAACAGAAGAAGGAGAAAGTCTAGGATAAGCAGCTTTGCCTCTAAGGAGATGACATGAATAGTTTCATGCCAATGACTTAAGACCTACCTAGCATAAGATTTGTAGTCTTTTCTGAGGAATATGCCCAGCTCAAACTTTGCAGGTTATAGACATATGAAATAACATAGGACTGTGAATTTTTCTACATCTTAAGATTTTTTTTTTTACTATTTTTTATTAAATGCCTAATTTTACAAGTTCTGCCTCTGTCTTTTTGGGATTTGCCAACATTCATTGAAGGAAATAGAGATTAAGAGCACAAATCAGAGAAGGCCAAGAGAAGACACGATCTCTGTTTTCAAGTAGATGGTCACGTGGAAAGGAATAAGACCTGTTCCCAGTGTTTGTAAATAAGTGAATAAGATCAAGAGGTAGAAACTCAAGGGAGCAGATAAAAGGAAGAAAATTCTACCCAACATTAAGAGAGGTGATCATGTTAGGTGTTCGACTTCTTATTCTGAAAAAGTCCCTCCATGGCCTGACTGACTCTGACTTGGGCTCTGCGGCTGGATTTCTGTGTTGGGTGAGGAACTGGACTAGGAGGGACTCGGATCCTATGGTAAGCTTGGGTGCTGGGCATGGAGGTCTCCACTACAGTACAGCTTGATGCTCAATGAAGGACTAACTGGAAACCTCAGGACTCCACGGAGATGCTGCAGGTTCCTAGAGAGGCTTGATCTGAATACATTTGAAAGGTTTTGTTATATTTCTCATGAAACAGGAAGAAAAGACCTTGAAACAGAACCTAAACATATGGGAATTTGGTAAAGGATCAAAGGTCACATATAAAATTACAAATTCTTCAATAAAAAAGGCATTTGCTGGGACAAATGCCTAGCCATTAGGAAAACAGGAAAGTTCAATTTTCCCTCATCCCTGACATTACAATAAACTCCAGTTTAGTCAAACATCTTCATCATCAAAGCAGACATCACTGGATCTGCATGAGGATGCACACACGCATGCACAAGGTCACGTGCACATATGGTGTATGATAGATGCAGGGTCCACCTCCTATTCTAGACAGTTTTTTTAGTGCACATTCTGAAGTTGTTGCATAATTGTTACTGGTCAGGCAGTCCAGCTTTGTATTTTTTTTATTATTGTAAACAAATTGGATACATGTTCTTTCTCTGTTTGTACGTGGAGTCAAGGCATACCATTTGTGTAATCATACATTTACATAGGGCAATGATGTTTGATTCATTATTTTCTTTCTCTCCCCCCACCCCTCCCACCCCTCCTTTCCCTCTATACAGTTCTTCCTTCCTCCATTCTTACCACCCTCCTTATCCCTAACCCTAAACCTAACCCTAACCCTAATGCTAACGCCTCCCACCCCCCATTTCATGTCCTCATCCGCTTATCAGCGAGATCATTCGTCCTTTGGTTTTTTGGGATTGGCTTATCTCACTTAGCATGATATTCTCCAATTTCATCCATTTGCCTACAAATGCCATAATTTTATCATTCTTCATTGCGGAGTAATATTCCATTGTATAAATATGCCACAGTTTCTTTATCCATTCATCAACTGAAGGGCATCTAGGTTGGTTCCACAATCTGGCTGTGGTGAATTGAGCAGCAATGAACATTGATGTGGCTGTATCTCTGTAGTATGCTGATTTTAAGTCCTTTGGGTATAGGCCAAGGAGTGGGATAGCTGGGTCAAATGGTGGTTCCATTCCAAGTTTTCTGAGGAATCTCCATACTGCTTTCCAGAGTGGCTGCACTAATTTGCAACCCCACCAGCAATGTATGAGTGTACCTTTTTCCCCACATCCTCGCCAACACCTGTTGTTGCTAGTATTCTTGATAATCGCCATTCTAATTGGGGTAAGATGAAATCTTAGGGTAGTTTTGATTTGCATTTCTCTTATTACTAGAGATGTTGAACATTTTTTTCATATATCTGTTGATTGCTTGTATATCTTCTTCTGTGAAGTGTCTTCATTTCCTTAGCCCATTTGTTGATTGGATTATTTGTATTCTTGGTGTAGAGTTTTTTCAGTTCTTATAGATTCTGGAAATTAGCGCTCTATCTGAAGTATAAGTGGCAAAGATTTTCTCCCACTCTGTAGGCTCTCTCTTCACATTGTTGATAGTTTCCTTTGCTGAGAGAAAGCTTTTTAGTTGGAACTTACCCAGTTATTGATTCTTGCTTTTATTTCTTGTGCTATGGGAGTCCTGTTAAAGAAGTCTGATACTAAGCAACATGCTGAAGATTTGGACCTACTTTTTCTTCTATAAGATGCAGGGTCTCTGGTCTGATTTCAAGGTCCTTGGTTCATTTTGAGTTGAGTTTTGTGCAGGGTGAGAGATAGGGGTATATTTTCATTCTGTTGCATATGGATTTCCAGTTTTCCCAGCACCATTTGTTGAAGAGGCTATCTTTTCTTCATTGCATGTTTTTGGCACCTTTGACTAGTATGAGAAAATTGTATTTATATGGGTTTGTGTCCGTGTCCTCTATTCTGTACCATTGATCTACCTGTCTATTTTGGTACCAAAACCATGCCGTTTTTGTTACTATTGCTTTGTAAGAGAGTTGAAGATCTGGTATTGCGATACCCCCTGCTTCGCTCTTGCTACTGAGGATTGCTTTAGCTATTCTGGGTTTTTCATTCTTCCAGATGAATTTCATAATTGCTTGCTCTATTTCTGCAAGGTACATCATTGGGATTTTAATTGGAATTCCATTGAATCTGTATAACACTTTAGATAGTATGGCCATTTTGACAATATTAATTCTGCCTATTCAAGAACATGGGAGATCTTTCCATCTTCTAAGGTTTTCTTTAATTTCTTTCTTTAGTGTTCTGTAGTTCTCATTGTAGAGGTCTTTCACCTCTTTTGTGAGATTGATTCCCAAGTATTTTATTTTTTTCGATGCTATTGTGAATGGGGTAGTTTTCCTAATTTCTCTTTCGGAAGATTCATCACTTATATATAAAAATGCATTGGATTTATGAGCATTGATCTTGTAACCTGCTACTTTACTGAATTCACTTATGAGTTCTAAAAGTTTTCTGGTGGAATATCCAGGTTCCTCTAAATATATAATCATGTCATCAGCGAACAGAGATAGTTTGAGTTCTTCTTTTCCAATTCGTATCACTTTAATTTCTTTGGTCTGTCTAATTGCTCTGGCTAGAGTTTCAAGGACGACGTTGAATAGAAGTGGTGAAAGAGGGCATCCCTGCCTTGTTCCAGTTTTTAGGGGGAATGCTTTCAGTTTTTCACCATTTAGAATGATATTGGCCATGGGCTTACCGTAGATGGCCTTTACAATGTTAAGGAATGTTCCCACTACCCCAACATCTTAAGATATTTGCTGAATAACTTTTAATGTTCAATTTTTATGAAAATATTTGAGTTCAATTCCTAGCTTAAGATCTTAATAGGAGTATTGACCTTGACTCCAAACTTGAGTTTTTCATCCTTAAATAGTTATACTGACACATTTTCAGATTGTTATATGATAATTAAATGAGATAGTTTATTGTGACAATTATATGTGATAACAAATATAAATTTTCTTGTCACAGTTTCTGTGCTTAATGATGGTAGCTCTTATTTGTAGATGGTTTCATTCCAATGTCACTTTAAAAATGTCTACTGCGTTTCCTAATTCTGAAAACCATTTCTGTGGCAAAGAATGTATGGTTTGATAAAACTTTTATTTTTGGTTTGCTAGCCAACCTTCAGTATAAGGTCGAATGTTAGATTTCTCAACCAACTACAGAAAAAAATAACTCACACAGTTACTAGATGCAGAACCAATCAGTATATTTCACCAAAAGATAGTCATATTTAAGAAATATTTTCCAGTAATTTTTAAAGCCTAATATATTCCTACATTTTTGTTCATCTGTTTGAATATATATTAGAATACATTCTGGGAAATTTTTAAACTGTGCATTAATCATGTCGATGACTTTGCATTCTGCATTTTTGTAAATAGATGGATATAAAATAAAGAGAATATGGGCATATTTAGCATGTAACTTAAAGCAGGAGACAGAGACTGCTATAATGCAGTAATGCACATATGATTACTGTTTTAATTAAAACATATTTATGCATTTAAATAAGAGTTCTGAATTATTTTAATAAAGTTATAATATTCTTCACATTTTTTATTAAATTCTGGCATATATATACAGGAATGAGAAATATATTATATGTCAAGTTCTGATCAATGGCTTATGGTGGCCTGTTGGGTTGCATTGATAATGACTCTGAGGTAATGTTTGGCATGAGTGGGAAAGAGGTCTGGAATCAGTTGGTGATGTCTGTTACTGGCACTAAAGAGGGACCAGAGGCATTTGTTTGGGTTCCTGTCATCTTGTGTTATCAATGCAGGCTGACTCTTCAATGATTAGTGGAGTGCCTAGTACAAATGTAGCAATTGGTATCTTAATAAATGGACATATAAATGTCCTTTTCCTGATTTCAGTTTTCCCAAATAATTTATCATTCTGATTTTATTTTAATTTTAAACTCTTTATTATTTTTCCTAGCTCCTGAGAGAATGTATGTTAAGTTTGACTTATAAAACACATAGGCTGAGTTATAAGAACACATAGATTTTTTTCAGAATAAGCCGTACAATCTATTGTTATTTAGTGGTTCAATCACCAAGTCAGAGCATAAGGTGAAATTTAGGCATAAAGTACACCTCTCACTAATAACTATTACCCAGTATTGCATACAGTTATAGCAAGACTGTTTTCTCATGCTAATTAAGCTTTGAGAATTCCTGAGTTAGACTAAAGAAAAAAAAGAAAATCTATAGAGAGATATCTTGATATTCAAGCTTTTCTACACTTAAAGTAATGATAAAATCCCTAATAATAAATGAAAGAAAGGAAGAGAATACTATTTTTTAAAATCTTACTTGCAGAGTTTATTCTATTCTACGTTAATATTAGACCTCTATACTTTTAATTTGTATGCAAAGATTTAGATACTTTTCTGAGGACCGAGAGAGCGGATAGCATTTTATACAAGTATTAGAGAATCAATGTACATTCAGGTTGCTAAGCAGTAATGGGAAATATTATATACCTCACATAATGATATGTCTACACATTTATGTATGCACACTTCAACTAAGACCTCAATAGTACCCCCAAATTCTATGTTTTCTAGTCAGCTTTTTCTCTCTCATTTCCTTCTCCAACATAAAAGCTGTTTCAAACTTTCCCTCCACATGTATTAAAGCTTCCCAGTTGGTCATTAGCAGATGTCACCTCTTATGCAACAAACACAAGTCATCCTAAATGAAGTATCTTATGTATTTTCTCATCTGTATGTTTACATCTCATTTCACCTTGTCCCAGCTTATACATAAGATGTTCCCTCCATCTTTCACCATCTTTTGGCATTTGTTAGCCCTTACTTTCTCAGAAACCTCACTCAGTCATCCATTCTCACCTGAATCATCAGCATTACCCTCTTCATGGCTTCTTTCCCTTTCAAGATTTAAAAACTCTCAGTACTATCTTAATATCTCTGTTCACTCTCTGCTTGCCAACACCCACCCTATCTATTTCCTTATCTCCGTGAGGCAAATTTCTTAAAGTTTTTGCTATGTTCCCCCCATGTCCAATTCTTCACTTTCCATTCACACCTTAGCCTACAGTAACCTAGTTTCCATCACTACTAAACCACTGATGCTGCCCTTTCTAATATCACCCAAATTGAAATCTGATGGAAACTTTTTTTCAGCTTTTTCCTATTTGATTCTTAGGCATTATTTGATATTGTTAAAAATTCCTTTTTTCTTAATTTTTTACCTTTCTTTGGCCTTCATGGCAACAGATGTCTTAATTCTCTCACCATTCCTTACAAATCAACTCTGTAGATTTTTTTCTCAGCTAAATCTTTAAATATTGGTGTTTAATTTTTAAATAATGGCTGTTTCTTGGAGATTGTGCCATGAACTTCTAACTCTACACACCTTCCCTGGACCTTCCGCTGTGAACTGAAATGTTATTCACTTTGGGCAGGTGAATTTTATTGTTCCACTGATGCAGCTACTATTTTTAATTTCCTTTATTCCTTCCCAATTCCCATATCAAAGGCAACAAAAATTAAGGGAAATCTGTTGGACAGATTTTGGATGAAAGAAGAGAAAAACTTGTTGGTTGCATGGGACCATCCCTTCCCTTTTCATCCTTTGAACTTGCATATGAGGCCTGGATCTCAGGCAGCAAAAAGACACTGAAACTAGGAAAGGATTTTTTTTTTAAAGAAAGAAGAATAAAAACAAACCAACCAACCTCTTAGGTATAGAAGATAGAAACCTAAAAGATGATATTTTGATGGCACTTTAAAATTGTTAGTTTTGCTTTTTGTTAATGTTATGGTTTAGATATGATGTATCCCCCAAAAGCTTATGTGTAGGACAATACAAGAAAGTTTAGAGATGAAATGATTGGGTTATAAGAGATTTAACCTACTCAGTTTATTGATCCCCTGATAGGGCTTAACTGTGTAGTAACTAGACAGGTAGAATATGACTTAAAGAGGTGAGTCACTGAGGGTATGCCTTTGGGATTTATATTTTGTCCGTGGTGAAAGGATTTCCTTCCCTTCTCCCTCTTCCCCTCTCTCCTTCCTGGTGCAGTGTCCTGAGCCCCTTTTCTCTCCTGCACCCTTCTACCATGATGTTCTACCTCATCTTAGCCCCTGAAGAATGGCATTAGCCATATATGTACCAAGACTTCTGAATCTGTGAGCTCAGTGACACACACTCACACAAATGAAGAAATATAGATACCTGTACAATAGAATACGTTATTATAAATCAAGCACATTTCTCCTATTCCCCTACCCAATGCATTCTCCATGTAGCAGCCCAAGTAGTATTTGAGTTGTAAGATTAAGCTGTTGCTCATTATAATGTTTAAAATCTTCCCATTATGCTAAGAATAAAGTTCATACTCTTTAGCACTCCTTACATTGTATTCCTTGCACCCTGGTTTGTTTACCTTTTTTTGCCTTGTCCCAGGAAATAATCTTTCTATCTGCCTAGCACTCTAATCTTGGCCCTTTAACAAACAGAACTTAACAAAGTTGACTTTACTTTATATCCTCTGCCAGACTCTGACCTCCAGCAGGTCAGGGATCATTGACTATCCTCAGGAACTAACACTGCTTGGACCCATATAAGCTTAACTCTATGCTTATTTTATATTCATATAAAATATGTGAAGAATCCTGAATGAATGGGAAAACCCTATGTTTCTTTAAAATTAGTTCTCCATAATTTGCTTTATGTTTCAAAATAACTTTCTTAAATGCTAATTTAAGAATTCATTCTTATTATGCAAACATTTAAATGTGAAATTCTAGAAAGAAAAAATGAATAATCCCTTCCTTCTCAGTCCTCCTACTATTCAGAGTAACCACTTGTATTTTTTTCTGTGTAAGAAATGAAATTTTTGTATGCTCTGCATGGACAGGCTTTGTTTTAGTTTTATATGGCCACCATAATAAATTACCACAAACTTACTGGGTTAAAACAGCGCCCATTAATTAGCTCACTTTTTTAGGTCAGCAATTAGGCACATCATGGTTAGATGCTGTATATATGGTTTCAGAAGTCCAAATCAAAGTGTTGGCTATGTGTGTTCTCACCTGAAGTTCAGGATCTTGCATGTTTGTTTCCATCATTGACAACATTCAGTTATTTGCAGTTGTAAGTCTGAGGTCCCTGCTGACTTGCTGGGTACAATTCTTAGCTCCATATGACATCCTGATTCTATCTTTATGCTCCCTCCGTCTTCACATCAGCAATGGTCCCATCTGTTGAGTCCTTTTCATGTTTTAAATCTCTTTAACTTCTGCAGTCAGCTGGAGGAATTACTCAAGTGATTAGCAGACCCATCTGGGTAATCTTATCTTAAGGTTAACTGTGCCATATACCATATCATAACATAACTGCAGGAGGGGTATTTCATCTTATTGATAGGTTTGGATTGGGCCAGGTTAGCTTTGTGGGAGTTATTAGAAGTTTTACTTACCAGAGGCTCACCAGCTCACAATAATACTGTTCTCCAAATTTCCTTTTTCTCCACTCACAAAATATCTTTGACATATTCCCTTTTTAATTGCCACAAAATATTTCAATGTGATGTGATATACTTAATAATATTCATGTTGATAAAAATTCTGGTTTTAGTTTTTCATTTTTATGCAAAGATACTATAGATATGAAAATCTCAGACACTGGCATTGCTTATTCAAGGTATGCTGAAGTATTTGCTCCATAGAAGATACTATAAGATTCATCTCACTTCAATCAGAATGGCAATTATCAAGAATACAGGCAACTATAAATGTTGGCGAGATGTGGGGAAAAAGGTACAGTTAGACATTGATGGTGGGAATGCAAATTGGTGCAACCATTATGCAGAGCAGTATGGAGATTCTTCAGAAAACTTGGAATGTAATCACCATTTGACCCAGTTATCCCACTCCTCACTTTATATCCAAAGGACTTAAAATCAGCATACTATGGTGATGCAGCCACATCAATGTTTATAACAGCTCAGTTCACAATAGCTAAACTATGGAACCAACCTAAGTGTCCTTCAACAAATGATTGGATAAAAATGATGTGGGGTGTGTGTGTGTGTGTGTATGTATATGTGTGTGTACATATATATATATATATATATATATATGTATGTGTATGTATATATATATGTATGTATATGTGTGCATATGTATATATGATGGAATATTACTTAGATTTAAAGAAGAATGAAATCATGGCCTTTCCTGGTAAATGAATGGCATTGGAGAATATCATGCTAAGTGAAATAATCCAAACCCAAAAAAACCAAAGGCTGAATGTTTTCTCTGATATGTGGATAGTAATTCACAATGCGGGGGAGCATTAGGGAAGAATAGAGTTACTTTAGATTAGGTAGAGAGAAGTGAAGGGAGGGGAAGGGGTATGGGGGTAGGAAGGACAGTAGAATGAATCAGACATTATTATCTCATGTACATATATGACTACATGACTGATGTGATCCTACAATATGTACAATCAGGAAAATGAGAAATTATTCTCCATTTATATATGATCTATCAAAATGCGTAAATGCTATCTGCTGTCATATATAACTAATTAGAACAATTTAAAAATTATTAAATAAATAAAAAAGGAAGATACTATAAGAAAATTATTTCCATCATCTAATAAACAAAGTGAATCATTGACTTTAGGAAAATTATAGTGTGCTTCACAGAGATAAGTATAGATATAATGATGGGGATATAAAATTATCTAAATATAGAATACTTTAAAATTAAAAATAATATTATTAATATTGCTGTTTTTAATTTTGATTATCCAATCAAGATATGTGAATAGAAGTTAATATACCACATGAGGCTGAGCACAGTGTCCCACACCTGTAATGTCAGCAGCTTGGGAGGCCGAGGCAGGAGGATCATTAGTTCAAAGCCAGCCTCAGCAACTTAGTGAGGTCCTAAGCAACTCAGTGAGACCCTGTCTCTAAATAAAATACAAAAAAGGACTGGGAATGTGGCTCAGAGGTTAAGGGCCCCCTGGGTTCAATTCCTGGTAACAACAACAACAACAAAATGAGGATCCTGTGATATCTCCAATGGCATTTCTTTTCTTTCTTTCTTTCTTTTTTTTGTTTTATGAACTTCAAGGAGCATTTCTTTTTTTCTTTTAATTTGTAATTATAGCTTACAGGTCTAACTAGCCTACAGGTTTACCTAGGTACTTTCACTTTTTTTTATTTCACAGCTTCTGGCACTTAGGTGTGCTGTATATATTTGTTCGTAACTAAATTTAAAACATTTAAATGAAGAAATTCAGTTCACATGGTAATGGAGGCAGATGAAAGATACTTAATGGAGATAGAGGTTTTATTTATTCTTCTGCTGGCCTAAAAGCTCTTGCATTTACTAACTGTGGAAAATTACAGATATTTTAAAAATATTTTTCTTAGAAAAATAACGTTTACAGAAAATTTGCAAGGACAGTACAGAGATTTCCTGTATACCTTTTGCCCAACTTCCTCTAATGTTAACTTTTTATGTAAACATGGTACATTTATCAAAACTAAGAAATTAATGTTGATGAAATATTAACCCTAGATTTCTTATGGATTTCACAGGTTTTTCAACTGATGGCTTCTTTTTTCTGTTCAAGGATGCAATAAAATAAGTTCTTAGTCCTGTTGGACATTCTTAAAATATAAATTTGGGATACTATTTTTACCAGTTTATAGGTTTTCTTGTGAGAGGTAGGTAAATAAGCATAAGCTGAACACTTAAATCAGATTATGGTATGTAATAGTTATTTTGTACTTGATTATTCATGGGCATTTACATTATTGCTTCTAGATTAGAATCATAGAAATGAAATTAGTGGATAAAAAATAGCATTTTAACTTTCAATAACTACAGTCAAATTGTCCTCCAAGATGATAAACAATGTATATGAGAATATTCATTTCTCATGCCTTTTCTACTAGTGCATTGCTATTAGTGGTTTTCATTTTTTTTCTGCTTTGATGGTTGGAAAATGATGCCCCCCTATTTTTTGAAACTCAAAACTCTCTGACTTCTAACAAAATTATGCATCTTTAAAAAGTTTATTGGCTATAAGTATTTTCCCTTCTTTGAACTGTTAGTTCCTAACTTTAATGCATATGTTTTCTGTTGGGATCTGTGTTTGTTTCATATTGATTTATAGTTCTTTTTATATTTTGGAAATTTATAAATGTCATATACTTTGAATGTTTTTCTTTAGTCTGACACCTAAATGTTAATTTCATATTTCTTTTTAAAACTCGTGTCCATGGTAATATTGATGTAATCAAATTTATTAATATTAATACTTTTCTTTATGGGTTCTGGATCTAATGTCTAATTTAGCACAATCTTTTATTTGATATTGAATCATTTGAATAAATGTATAGTGATTTAAAACATAATTATGATAAAAATGTATTTTTTTATATAATACAAATAAAGCGGCTTCACTCTATGTAAAAAGAACTCCATCTGTACCAAGAATTCCACTTAAGTCCAATATATTCATATATTGGCAAGTTCAAGCAAATTCACTGTTATATCAGATCATCTGAAATATTGTTCCCTTCCATTAATCCTGATCATCAGGATGTCTGCATTTTAAATTTGTTTTTATTATCACCATCCGAGGATAAACATACTGAGGAATGGAGAGAAAGTGTGACAAGTAGATAAAGAGAGGGGATGAATTACATTCTGAAATACAAAATAATGACAAGCAAAAATTTGACCATAGGCTCAATTATTTTTCATTGATATTTTGGTGATTGCATGTGCTCATACTTGCATTCTTTCCCTCTGTCTTCTTCTCCTCCTCCCTGTTTCTCTCTCTCTCTCTCTCTCTCTGTCTCTCTCTCTCTCTCTCTCTCACACACACACACACACACAAACACACACAAATATATTCATGTACACTTATATTCTTAGAATAACAAATATAAATATTCATATATATAGTGTGTTAATGGTTAAAAATTTGAATAGAATTAATCACATCATCTGTGGAATGTTAGAAAATTCAACACAATTCTGATTAAGACATAAACTTAAAGTGGTCTTGGATACATAAGCATCTTTGTTTATACTACATTAAATTTAGTTTGTAAAAACAGATTTAACAAAAATGTCACTTCATATGAAAGCAGTAGTATTTTATATGGCAGTATGATTGTGAGGAGAAGCCACTCTCAGGACCTTCTCTACCCTACTCAGCACTATTTTAGAATTTTTAAAATGCTCCCTCTCAGGAGTCCACTTATGATTAAGAGACGCTAATACTTTTTGTTAAAGAAAAATGTCCCATCTTTTGTCAATCTCAATTCTACTTTAAGGTACAGGACTTTACTAGATAGTCAAGCATGGACTGAATTTATACCTGAGCTCACCTTTACTGTCAGGTGATCATATGCAGAGCCAAATTGTACTACTGTTATACAGTAGTTCTGATGCCCCTGACTTCAAGCTTTCATTATAAACTTATTAACTCTACAAGTTTGAAGGTCAGTATGCTGATAAGACATGTTCTCCCAAAATCAAACATAGTAATGGTGCAGAACTAGTAATGAAGGGTAAAGGTCTCAACTATCCTCAGTCAAGATAAGCTGACTTGAATAAACTATCAAGAACTTATATTATTATTATTGATATTATATGTTTAATGCTGATAGAGATACAGCTATATATAAAGCAAATCAGAGTTAAATTCACCCTTATAAAAACACTTCCCATTAACTGCATGTGGTTTCTCATTTATTTACAGCTTCATTTAAGTCCACTGGTCCTTTGTGTAGGTTCTATAATGCCTTATCTTATGGTTCCTAAAATCTTGAGACCTAAGAATCACTTTTTAATTAAATGTATGGAAAAGATATCATAAATGGAAAAAATTATTCTAGGTCAACATGAATAATATTGCAACAGGGCACTAACAAATGAGGAAGAAAGACTGATCAGTATTAGAAATTAGATTTGGGCCTCTAAAATTTAAAGGCAATTTCAAGGGCCAATAAGTTCCCCTTTTATTGATTTAGTATCTATATTGAATCTATATTGAAGCGGGATTACTACTCAGCCTTTTACAAAGCTATGTAAGATGGAGCACCTCCAGAAAGTAAAGGCAACAACCCAATAAGATCATTCATTAGTCAGTCTCATGATTATCCTTTCAAAATATCCCCTGAGATATACCCCAGTAAATGTTTATTGACTATGGATCTTGGTGGGTAGAGGAAATATGTTGTTATTGCTTCTAGTATTGACATGAAGATGCACAAAAACTGTTAAGGGAATAGATTTCAACTTCTGATGATCATTGACCAGAAATATATTTCTGTATAAGTTGCCCTTGCATATATGTAGGTCATCTGTCTCTGTATTATATTCAAAATTACTATTTTAAAACCAAACAGTGCTCTGATTTCCTTCCTTATTACACTGATTTGCCATGACAAACAATACTTTAATATTTGCATTATAAAGCTGCACTATTTTATAAAGAATGAATAAGATAATAAATGACCATAGAGAGTACTAGGCATTGCAATGTAAAGCACTAGTGGGCCCTCCTCTCCATTGTACTTTGTTAATGCAGTGATTATTTCAGATTCCTCATCTTCTCCAGCAAGGACATCTCTCAAATAATTGGTCGTTGATCTAAAAAAAGTTTAGTTTTTTTCTTTTAATTTGGACCCCATTACTATATTTTATATATGAATTAAAGATCTCTTTGCTTATATTTTGTTTGCTTTCACTGTGGACTTTTTTGATGTTTGAGGCAAACAGATTCAACTATCATGTGTTTATTAAAAATTGTAGTCAAAATGAACTATAGGACTATATCCATTTGTTACTATTAATTTAGCATTAATAGATTATTTCCTATATATTTTGTAATGTAGTAGTAGAATCAAATTTTAATATTGTAATTTTAAAATAAGAATCACTAATGCACTTAAGATATGCCACAATGTAGAAATTGATCACTGAAATAGTGTCAGAATCATTGGGAAAATGAGACTGCATGTCTAACAGGTCAAGAAATGGTTTCAAATGCAATGATAAGGAGGTTTTATTCTTAGGGTGAGTGAAAGCCTTTTAATCCTTTTAAGGGGAAGAGGAAAAGGAACATAATATTTTAAGAACTAATATTTTAAGAACATAATATTTTAAGAAAAAGTCTGAGAGAGGTCAGTATCTTGCCTAAGACTGCAGACTTAGTATGTCTGATACCAAAACGTGATCTCTTCCCCCACCTCTATGTCATTTGGAATTGTTGGGGAAGATGCAATGGCGGGGAATGAGACTAAACTCATGGAATGTCATTAAGGGGTTATTGCAGTAGATTGACAGCAAGGGAGGCTTAGCTCCTGAAAGTAAACCATAGAAGTAGACTTCAAGAGAAGAAATTCAAGAACTATCTAAGAGGGAAAAAAAGTCATGAATCATGCAGAATATTTGTATATTTGGAGCACAGGGAGTAAAGAAAAATGAACTAAATTTCAGCTTGGGCAATGGAATGACAGGTGATTGCTTTAAAATTTTAACAATGAATAAAATTCCCACCTTTGAGGGAAGGACAACATTATTATTTGATTCATGATTCAGCTGTTTATGCTGAATGTGAAATGCCTATTTGACAATTAAATAGAGACATCAAACACAATGTTGAATAAAAATACCTAAGTTGATGAAAAGGTCTATTCATTTACACTAGTGGTAACTGATTATAGATGGGGAGAGTATGTCAATTAAGATAAGAAGTCTGTGGAAGTACCCTGAGAAACATAATAAATATTTAAGGCAGGAGTACTTGGATATACTCTGAAGGAAGGATGTACATTCTGATGTTTTAAACATTTATGTGTGTGGGGCTATCTTCAGTTTGTAAATAGTGTCCCTAGATTAATTACTTTCTTGAATATGAGTTAGGAAAAATAATCCCTTATGTACACTGAATGTCTTTGCAAGTTCTTGCTGGGAATGCCAAGAATGCAACGTCTTGACCACTTGTAACCCATGTCATTTGTCAGAGTTGGGTTAGCAGTAGCAATCCTGAGGCATGACCAATCTTATTTACTGTTTGCTGTGAAAAGGATTCCCCAAGCTCAGAGTTCTTCAGCTGCAGTTCAAACCACCTACATCTATAACATCAGTCTGGGCCCCTCCATGTCACTACCATGGGACTCTGCATAAAGGAAAATTAAAATAAACACATGGTTGATGCTCATGGGTCTTACTGTGCAATGAATAATAAATTCCATTGTCTTTTACTCATGAGTCTCAGCAACCATAAAATAGTAAAATAGGCCAACTTAATAATTTATTAGCTTTTAAGGGGCTAAAATCAAATCTAGATTTAATAATGAGTTGTGATATGTTTGGAACAAATTTGGATATCAGTGGGAAATTAAAATTGAGTTTGTAAACATGAGAAATGATGTAACAATAATTTTGCAGAAGCAAAGGATATACTTTGTAAAGGAAAAGCAAACAGGAGAGAAAGTAGTCCCCAACATTTAGAGTTCAAGTAAATAAAGATTTAAAAAATAAGTTTATTTGACAATTATATTATTCAGGGCTTTAATGGGAGCCTAATCAGAGGAATGGTATGAGAAGTAAACTGGATTATTTAGGACAGTTGATCTCAAATATTTTGAACTCAGGACACTTTTATACTTATAATTATTGACTCCATAAAACCTTTGTTTGTGGGGTATAGCTATCAATATTTATGTATTAAATATTAATTTTAAAAATTAAACATTTTAAAAAATTATGAATTATTGTCAAGTAACTAATAAACTCAACATGTCAATTACATGTCAATATAAAATACATATTATTATCAAAAACCTGTATTTTCCAAAGAAGAAAACAGTGGCATTGTTTTACATTTTTGTATATCTCTTTAATACCTGACTTGATACAAGACAACTGGATTCTCATGTTTGGTTCTTCATTTAGTCTGCTGTGATATCACAAGTTGTGCAGACTGTAGAAAACTGAAATATTCTTGAATGAGCTAATGAAAATTTGAATAATATTTAGTATTATTATGAAAATAGTTTTGACCTTGGGAAGCCCTTGAATGTTTCTTGGGAATCTCCCCAAAGTCCCTGAATCACCATTGGAAAACTGTTGGAATATCCGATCTTAATATTTTTGTATCTGGCATATTTTAGTAGCTAGGTCAAACCACATAATGAAGCATAAAGATACTGCACAAAACAAAGCATAAAGATACTGCCACTAGTACAAAGGAACATGGTATTCAAAGAAAGCTTGATTAGTTTGTTTAATTAAGTTACTTTTATTTGTTTATTTATCTTTGCAGTGTTGGGAATTGAACTCAGAGCCTTATATATGCTAGGCAGTCTCTCTACCACTGAGCTACATTCCCAGCCCTGACCCAAGGGTCTTATGCATGTTAGGCAAGTGCTCTACATCTGAACTATGCTCCCAGCCTGATTTAAATTTTCTAATGCAGCATGAAATAAAGTAAAACTATTTTCTGCTAGAAGACAGGGTAGGTAGTATTAATACTTGAGTTGGGGGAGTGGTGAGTAGAAACTATAAGGGGGCAAAAAGTTTTCTGTTGTATTGATACTGGCATCTTTTCTTAACATGAGTGCTAATTCCATGATTGTATTCAATTACTAAAAATTAAGCAAGTTATATACACTTATTTCCACCTTTGCTGCATGTATACTATACTTTAGTAAAAAGTTAAAAAATGAAATATGTGCTACTTTCATGACATCTACTGTTAAAAAACAAGACTTTAGTCTATCAACAAAATAGGATCAATTCATAGTTTAAAATATGATTTCAAAAGCATGTATACATTGAATTCATTTTTATGAATTGCAGTAAAGTATGAAAAACTAAATTATGACAGCTAAACATTTATTAGAGTTACAAATATATTTCCATTGATTTTCAAAGTGGATGGTTTTTGGTTTATGACAGTCATTACTACATCTTAACAAAGTAAACTGATTCTGTTTCCCAGATCTGTTAAAATGGAATTGTACCCATCCTTTAATTTCCATAAAATCCTCAACTCAATCAATATTTCTCTTCTACAAAAGTTTCTTAAAAGGTAGACTCTTTGCTGGATTAATGATTCTCTTCATTTTAGTGTTGCAAAAGGATATTAATGAATAACTCTTATCTATTTGCATCCATTAATTCCAACCTCAGTATGAATGTGCTGTTGCTGCACTCTGTGAAGATGCCAAAAATAGTTTCTAATGTGACACAGAAATATTCCCAGAGGATTGGCTTCCTTTGTTCTATATGATTCTCACTCAGTTTGGACAATTTGCAGGAAAGTCTTGACACAACTTCAGGGCACATATAAAGCTGTAAGTTTGTAGCACTTACGTTAATGTGTTCCCCTGTTAAAGATAGCAAATGTGTCATAACTAATAGGCTATTCTTGTGGGTTAGTGAGATTGAATATGCTTAACGCTTTTGCAAATGTGCCAAAGAAACGATCATTTATCTCAGGTTTCAAGACTAACTTAACACCCACATATAAGGTAGAATAAGTATCTCATGGATTGAAACAAAATAAACATTGTTGAAAGTAAAAGCAGTTCATTTAATGCCATAATAGTGAAACTAGAACTAAGAGGCATACTGTTGGAAAAGTATTTTGGAAAAGAGCAATTTTCTTTTGTTAAACATTGGGAGAGGGTTTAAATAACAGCAGATAAGTTATTTGCATAATGTAGAGTACTCTTGCTTAATCCTTTATTCAGTCTTAGAATAACTAGAGGCTATATGAAAATTAAATATATATGTGTGTAGATATATATATAGATATCTATATATATCTATATACCTATGATATATATATATGTGTATATATATGCACATACACACATATATACATATACACATGGTTATATATAGTTAAATACTTTCATTGTGGTAAAGTGCCTCATTCTACAATATGATCACTACCATGGGTAATCGTTCATACTTTCATATACTTGTTTACTTTAGAGTTTAAACTGCATTAATCATTGCTCCTTCTTGAATTGGAAAGCACATTAAAGGCACTGGAGAATATCTCCTTAAAGTGATATTTACTAGCAGTAGGCCATATAGTCTGAAGCAGCAGTTAAACCATACACACACAGGAACAATTTTTCACAGAATTTGTGTAGACACCAGTTTAGATTAAAAAACAGTGTTAATATAAACAAGGGACATATGGGCAATGAGTTGATGGGTTTGTGGGGGGTATATAGAATTCAATTTTGCAGAAGCTTTTAAGTTACTGAAGTAATTCCAGTAAGTCAATGATCTTCTCCATATTATAGGCAGCTAATTAAAAATGCTACATAACCTGATGTCCTGGTAGTGTGAAATTTCACGGGTTGAAATAGCTAAAGTAATGGAGCAGAATTCTTCAATTAAACCAATTGGTGTCAAGGGATTAACTGTCAGAAGACATGAAACAAGTTAATGGCCTAGCCTGTAAAGTGCACATAGGGCATGTTTAGAAATTTTTTGAATTCAGGATTATGTAAGTTGGAGGAAAGCCAGGAGGCTCTATGGGATAAAACTGTTATCCCATTCTGCTTTTTATGGTGCCCTAAGCAATTCAGTACTGACATTAGCTGTTTTTTATATATAGATAATCTGGAACAGTGGACCTTAATTTTTTTCAGGCATCAGAATCCCCTGGAGGGCTTGTTAAAACAGAAATGACTGGTCTCCACTCCCAGAGTTTCTGATCAGTAGGTATATTAGTCTGCTTTCTGTTGCCACTAACAATACTACAGACTGGGTGAGTTATAAAGAAGAGATTCATGGTTCTGGAAGTCCAAAGAAAAGGGCCACATCTAGTGATGGCCCTCTTGCTAGTAGAGTCTTAAGGGCATCACATGGTAAGTGACAGGGAGCATGGTCATGTACATTTCTCTTCTGCTCTTCCTCTTCATATAAAGTCACCAGGATTCAGTCATGGCAGATTGTACTCTAATGACCTTATCCAAACCAAATCACCTCTAAAAGGCCCCACCTCTAAACATAATTATTGGATTCTTTCTACCCTCTTAATATCTCATATTTGGGTTCAAATTTCAACACATGAAGTCTTGGGTGAGACAATCACACCATATTCAAACTATAGCAGTAGTTGTGGGTTGAGACCTAAGAATTACATTTATATTAAGTTCCCAGGTGATATTGGTACTGCTTGCCCAGGGATCTCACTTTAAGAACCATTTCTCTGGAAGATAGCAGTCTCCATCAATGTTTCTCAAATTGCATTGTGCATGTTATTCTCTCTGTTATCTTATTAAAATGCATCCAGAGCCCTTGGGAACCCTATGGCAATGCAGATTCTCTCTCACTAGGTATGGTATGCCATTCTCTGCCCTGTGGAGCATACTTTGAGGATCAAGGATCTCTAGTATCTTAGTGTGTGCAAGATCTCTTTCTCATTACCCTTGTTTTCTTAATGGGAGAAACTCTTCAAAACATGAAAACTCTGGTGACGAAAGGAATGTGAGGGAGAAAAGCCAGCATATGGAGGCTGGGATGAAGCTCAGAAAGGGTTTCATGCTAAACACAAATTAAGCCACTTCATAGTTTTTCCTTAGTTGGAAAGAAAGATAGACCTTCTATGTTTTGTATTGCATTTGCCTAATTTTGAAAATTAATTATTTAGAGCCCAGAGGATTTGGGGGGAAAAAAGTTTTGATTTTCCTATATGCTTCTGGATAAGTTTCTTTATTAATAGAATTGCAAAAGGACATAATTGTTCTTCTTTTCTTTCAGTAAGTTTAGTTACCTAGTTTTGTCCCCTTTTTCAAACTTTATAGCTATCTATCAACTCTCTAGCCATCATATCCAGTCTTGAAAGTATCTAGTGACTATAGACAAAACAGTGTCTATTACAGAGAGTAATTGGGCATTTGAGGTTGTACTTTCTCATAAAAATGTTACATAAATTTAGTTGGCATGGTATAAATAAATAAAACATTTATTTATAACAATCTATGTTGATATATGTTCCTGCTCTCCAGTGGAGAATTAATGCATGTATTAATTTAGTCACATATTTTACATATATTACAGTTAATGTATGTCTTCTAAAAATGCAACATAAATGTAGGTTTAATTTTTGATTTGCAGGATGAACATGTTGATGGCAACAATGATATTGTAACATCTGCAGAAACTGACTGTAGTATAGCATCCTTTGAATTTTTTTACCTTGTGGTAGCCTGGTTATTGTACCCAGAGTAGGAGCCTAGTGAAAAGAAAACAAGGATTTCCAGTGAGGAACACAATTTAATATTGAAGTATTGAAAAGGCAACATGCAACAACCCTAAACATTTTCCAATAAAAGATGCCTGGAATTCTGTTGATGAATGGTTCATATGAATGATCACATGACTAGTTGATATTTAATGTGAATATCCCTATGATGTAATTCATCTTAATTCAGTTAATATGATATATTCAACACTACAGTATTACCTGATAAAACCAATGCTGTAAAATCTGAGATATTATTTTTATAGAAATTTGTGTGTCTAAGGTTTTTTTTAAATTTTTTTCATTTTTTTATTTTTATTGTAAACAAATGGACACATGTTGTTTCTCTGTTTGTACATGGCGTAAAGGCATACCATTTGTGTAATCATAAATTTACATAGGGTAATGTTGTTTGATTCATTCTGTTATTTTTTTTCCTTCCCCACCACCCCTCCCACACCTCTTTTCCCTCTATACAGTCCTTCCTTCCTCCATTCTTGCCCCCCTCCCTAACCCTAACTCTAACTCTAACACTAACCCCTCCCACCCCCATTATGTGTCATCATTCTCTTATTAGCGATATCATTCGTCCTTCAGTTTTTTGAGAGTGGCTTATCTCACTTAACATGATATTCTCTAATTTCATCCATTTGCCTGCAAATGCCATAATTTTTTCATTCTTTATGGCTGAGTAATATTCCATTGTATATATATATACCACATTTTCTTTATCCATTAATCAATTGAAGGACATCTAGGTTAGTTCCACAATCTGGCTGTGGTGAACTGAGCAGCTATGAACATTGATGTGGCTGTATCTCTGTAATATGCTGATTTTAAGTCCTTTGGATATAGGCCAAGGAGTGGGATAGCTGGGTCAAATGCTGGTTCCATTCCAAGTTTTCTAAGGAGTCTCCACACTGCTTTCCAGAGTGGCTGCACTAATTTGCAGCCCCACCAGCAATGTATGAGTGTACCTTTCTCCCCACATCCTCGCCAACACCTGTTGTTGCTTGTATTCTTGATAATCGCCATTCTAATTGGGATGAGATGGAATCTTAGGGTAGTTTTGATTTGCATTTCTCTTATTACTAGAGATGTTGAACATTTTTCCATATGTTTGTTGATTGATTGTAGATCTTCTTCTGTGAAGTGTCTATTCATTTCCTTAACCCATTTGTCGATTGGATTATTTGCATTCTTGGCGTAGAGTTTTTTGAGTTCTTTATAGATTCTGGAGATTAGTGCTCTATCTCAAGTATGATTGGCAAAGATTTTCTCCCGCTCTGTAGGCTCTTTCTTCGCATTGCTGATAGTTTCCTTTGCTGAGAGAAAGCTTTTTAGCTTGAATCTATCCCAGTTATTAATTCTTGCTTTTATTTCTTGTGCTATGGGAGTCCTGTTGAGGAAGACTGGTCCTAAGCCGACATGTTGAAGCTCTGGACCTACTTTTTCTTCTATAAGATGCAAGGTCTCTGGTCTGATTCCGAGATCCTTAATCCATTTTGAGTTTAGTTTCATGCATGGTGAGAGATATGGGTTTAGTTTCATTCTGTTGCATATGGATTTCCAATTCTCCCAGCACCATTTGTTGAAGAGGCTACCTTTACTCCATTGCATATTTTTGGCCCCTTTGTCTAGTATGAGAAAATTGTATTTATTTGGGTTTGTATCCGTGTCCTCTATTCTGTACCATTGATCCACCTTTCTATTTTGGTACCAATACCATGCCATTTTTGTTACTATTGCTTTGTAGTAGAGTTGAAGATCTGGTATTGTGATACCCCCTCCTTCACTCTTTCTGCCAAGGATTGCTTTAGCTATTCTGGGTTTTTTATTCTTCCAGATGAATTTCATAATTGCTTGCTCTATTTCTGTAAGGTACATCATTGGGATTTTAATTGGAATTGCATTGAATCTGTATAGATCTTTTGGTAGTATGGCCATTTTGACAATATTAATTCTTCCTATCCAAGAACATGGGAGATCTTTCCATCTTCTAAGGTTTTCTTTAATTTCTTTCTTTAGTGTTCTGTAGTTCTCATTGTAGAGGTCTTTCACCTCTTTTGTGAGATTGATTCCCAAATATTTTATTTTTTTCGAAGCTATTGTGAATGGGGTAGTTTTCCTAATTTCTCTTTCTGAAGATTCATCGCTTATGTATAAAAATGCCTTAGATTTATGTGCTTTGATCTTATATCCCGCTACTTTACTGAATTCACTTATGAGATCTGAAAGTTTTCTGGTGGAATTTCCTGGTTCCTCTAAGTATACAATCATATCATCAGCAAATAGGGATAGTTTGAGTTCTTCTTTTCCTATTTGTATCCGTTTAATTTCTTTGGTCTGTCTAATTGCTCTGGCTAGAGTTTCAAGGACGATATTGAAAAGAAGTGGTGAAAGAGGGTATCCCTGCCTTGTTCCAGTTTTTAGGGGGAATGCTTTCAGTTTTTCACCATTTAGAATGATATTAGCCATGGGCTTAGCATAGATGGCCTTTACAATGTTAAGGAATGTTCCCACTATCCCTATTTTTTCTAGTGTTTTGAGCATGAAGGGGTGCTGTATTTTATCAAATGCTTTTTCTGCATCTATTGAAATAAGCATGTGATTCTTGACTTTAAGTCTATTGATATGGTGAATTACATTTATTGATTTCCTGATGTTGAACCAATATGTTTTTGTATGCGATTTGCTAAAATTTTGTTTAGAATTTTTGCGTTGATGTTCATTAAGGGTATTGGTCTGAAATTTTCTTTCCTCGATGTGTCTCTGTCTGGTTTAGGTATCAGGGTAATATTGGCTTCATAGAATGAGTTTGGGGGAGTTCCTTCCTCTTCTATTTTATGGAATACTTTGAGAAGTTTGGAATGAGCTCTTCTTTAAAGGTTTTGTAGAACTCGGCTGAGAACCCATCTGGTCCTGGACTTTTCTTTGTTGGTAAGCTTTTGATGACTTCTTCTATTTCATTACTTGAAATTGGTCTATTTTGTGTCTAAGGTTTTGTTCTTACAGAAATAATTTTAAATCCCTGTTTTGAAAATGTAAAGAAAACTATTATTCACATTTTTTTCTTGAAAAATAGTGAATGCAATGATGTTCCTTTGCAACACTCCTATTTCTCATATGAGAAGTCTTAATTAATGTAATTTGGTAAACCAAATACATGAAGATTGGGATGGAAGAAATCAAACTCTTTGTTCACATGTGATATGATTATCTATGTAGAAAATCCAAAAGAATCAGTACATTTTTTTTTTTGGTTCTATGAAAAGATTATAGCCAGACTGCAGGATAACAGGGCTAATGTATAGTACAAAAGTTTCAATTGCTTTACTAAATACCAAAAATAATAATTATAATTCGAAATTAAAAATACATTATTATTTGCTTTCATACCCCAAAACTTAAATGTCAGTTTCCTGTTGGACTTTTGGTATTCATGCCACAGTCATCTTGATAAGATTTTGTCTAACAATTTTTCATAGTGTTAGGGGATCTAGCAATAAAAAAGTCAGTAAGCAAGTGATTAAAAAGTTCACACAATAAGCCAAAAGACACATGGTCCTTGAAAGGGGTGTATTCAAGAAATCCTCATTCACAGAATGTCCAAAGAACTCCCAAATAAACTCAGTGAAAGACCAGGTATTCTGCTGCTTTCTTGTAATACTGGCCATACCTAACCTTCGCTAACCTTTGCGAAGAAAGTATTACATGTTATTTTTTTCTCTTTCTAATTAATACATTTTTATAACTATCCTATTCTTATCAAACTTTTCATTTATATGAAATTATTGTTTCTTATTTAGTGGATTACAGGCATTACTATCATTAATTTTCTAATTTTGATTCATTGTACACAAGTGGGGTACAAATACCATTTCTCTGGTTGTACACAAAGCAGAGTTATACCATTTGTGTAATCATACATGTACATAGGGTAATGATGTTTGTCTCGTTCTAATATCTTTCCTTTCCCCTTCACCTTCCCCACCCCTCATTTCTGTCTACACAATCCATCCTTGTTCCATTTTCCCCTTACCTCCCCAGGTACCATTATGTATCATCAACCACTTATCAGGTAAATCATTCAGCCTTTGGTTTTTTGAGATTGGATTATTTCACTTAGCATGATATTCTCCAACTCAGTCCTTTTACCTGCAAATGCCATAATTTTATCCTTCTTTATGGCTAAATAATATTCCATTGTGTCTATATACCACAGTTTCTTTATCCATTCATCTATTGAAGGGCATCTAGGTTGGTTCCACAATCTAGCTATTGTTAGTTGAGCTGCTATAAACATTGATGTAGCTGCATCACTGTAGTATGCTGATTTTAAATTCTTTGGGTATAGGCCGAGGAGTGGGATAACTGGGTCAAATGGTGGTTCCATTGCAAGGTTTCTAAGGAATCTCCACACTGCTTCCCAGAGTGCACCAATTTGCAACCCCAGCAGCAATGTATGAGTGTACCTTCCTAATTTTGGTGACTGCACTGATTATATAAGAGAATGTCCTTGTTCATGGAAAATATACACTAAATATTTGGGGATTGCTGTGGTCTGAATATGTGTGTCCCCCACAAATGTCTTATGTTGAAACCTAACCCCCAAGGTAATGGTATTAAGAGATGTGCTATCTATGAGGAATAGGCCTCAAAAGACACTGAATCTGTTGATCCTTGCCCAGCCTCAAGAACTGTAAATAACACATTTCTTTTGTCTACAAAATACTACAAATAAAAAAATTATGTTGTTTATAGATTATTCAGTCTAGTGCATTTTATTATAGCAGCCCAAAAGTACTAAGACAGAGGTGAAGGAGTATTAAGTTAGCAACTTACTCTTCAGTGGTTCAGAAAATAAATTTCTCTGTGCTGTACTTACAAAGGGAAAAAAAAAGAACTACAATTCCCACATTATTATAAAACCATTTTTACCTCCTCTTCTGATTTTCCCCCATCACATGCCTCACAAGTGTTCCAAAACAGAAACTGAGAAGATAGGGAGGAGCTTACAGAGACAATATCCTTCTCCTAGTGCAGACTCACAATTTTGTATCAACTTGAGATGGAAAAAATAAAATTAAATTGGGTGAAATTAGGCTTATAATTTATATTGTATATTCAGCAACAGAAAAATGTTTAACAAATATCAAATGAGATTATTCTTATTTGATATATTTTCAGGGGCAGAAGAGTGATCATTGTTGATAACAATACACAAAAATATAAATATGTTAATTATTTGTACTTTGGACTTAAGCTAATTTCACAAACTGGTACAAGTAATGTGTTAGAACAAATCAAGGAAAGTTAATGAATATAGATGTGTATTCTACAACATCCTTCACGTTTTTACACTTTGAGAGCATTTTCTTTAGTAATTGCGGGAAAAGTTATGATAAGTAAACTTAAGAGTATTTCATATTTTGATTGATATTTAAAAATTTAAGACAAAAGGAAAATGAAGGAGGTAAATACTTTATAAAAACATTGAGAGTGTCCTGAGGGTATATTTATTTATTTATTATTTTTTCTTATTTATTTATTTTTTGGTTTTGAGTATTGAACCCAGGGGAGCTTAACCAGTGAGCCACATGCCTGGTCCCTTTTTATATTTATTTAGGGTCTCAATGAGTTGCTTAGGGCCTTGCTAAGTTGCCAAAGCTGGCTTTGAACTCGTGATCCTCCTGCGGGATTAAAGGGTATATTTAGGTTTAGACTCTCCTCTTTTTTTTCTGGGGCAAAGAATGATGTTTAACAGTTATAAAGTTAAGGGTCATAACTCATCTAAAATCAAAAGATTGCTACGAAAAAGAGACATATTAACAACAATATTTAGCCTGACCCTGTGCCAGGCCCTTGATTCATATGTAAAATAATATATCCCAGTAATATGCTTTGTAACACAATTATAATAAAATTATAATAATTTTTTTGTGAATTCATAATTATAACAAAATCAAGGATAATTAATTATAATGAGTGAGAAGATGGAGGAAAAAGTAGCAAGGAAGGTAAACTTCTCAAACAGAGTAGATCATGGATTATTTATCTTTGTGTCTTCAATGTGTTGCCTAAAGTATATAAATAAATGCTGAATGAATTTTGATGTATGAATGCATGACAGAGTTAAGAGTGGTGATTTCTTCTCTACTAGATTATATGTCTGCTAGGGAAGAATACCATCCTATTAGACTAATATTATATACCTAAATGTACTTAGCAATATATCCCATTTTTAAATAAATCTTTAATAAAAAGTAAACTCTTCCTTATTAAATGACTGCTAATCACTATGCAGTAAATAATATTTACCTATGAATTACATGCTTGACATAGTTTTTATATGCTATATTTTGGCATATATTTTTCATTCATGTTTCCTGAGGTGGCTTAATGTAGGACTTTGACAATTTATGCTGTAATGGCACTGCGCTGTCCATAACAAGAAGATGGAAGGCCCTATTGGACACAGTATTCTGAAAGGAATATAAAGATCTTTCACAAAAGATGGAAATAAGGAGTGGTGGAAGAGCCAAGTATCCCTCAGCCCTGTTATGCTAGACAATTCCTAGGGCAGCCTAAACTTTTATAAGCTCACAAGAATAGTTACAGACTCTCATATGCAAGCTCAGTCCCATCTCAATTCCTGAGAGTTTTGGTTTGAGAATAAGAAGACATACTCCAATTTGCTTCACTTACAGCCAATGGTCCCAAAGCAAGTATACTGAGGTCTTTGTCTAGTGCTCTATATTCATTGCCTAGAACATTTCACCTGTTAGACAAAACCCAAGGGACAGATTAGCCATATTAACAGTAAGCAAGATAACAGGCTTGAATACATTCAAATTTTGATTGAAATTAGATATAATATTAATTTTACATCTTTTAGTGACATAAATTTAAGGAAAATTATATTGTGAAAGAACAAAATGAAAAATTATAAAAGACTGTATATAAAAGCATATTATACATCATAAATACATATACATTTTACTTGTCAGTGGAACCTAAATAAAGCTGGGAGCAGGGAGAAAAGTCATTAAAAAGAAATTATCTTTATATTTAAAGATAATTTAAATATTTTAATAACTTGGATCTTATACAATAGCAAACTTGATGATATTCTTTCTACTATATATCTTAGCACTTGATTATACTCTGAATTTGACCCTCTACTGACAAATGATCCTTAAATTAAATTCTGATTTGCAGGGTACTTTGCCATTGAACTATATCCTCTGACCCTTTTAGTTTTTATTTTGAGTCAGGGTCTCACTAAGTTGCTATTTTAGTCAACTTTTTCATCACTGTGACCAAAAGACCTGACAAGAACAACATAAAGGAGAAAAAGTATATTTTGTTTCAAGATTTCAGAGATCTGAATCCATAGATCTGGGTGAGGCAGACCATGATGGCATAGGGCATGGCAGAGGAAGGCAGCTGAGGACATGGCAAACAGGAAGCAGAGAGTGCATACCACTCACCAGGGACTTAACATATACCCCAAAGGCATCCCAAGGTGACCTACTTCATCCAGTTACACCCTGCTTGCCTACCATTACCATCATTTAATCCATTGATTAGGTTACAACTCTCATGATAATTTTACCTCTGAAAATTCTTGCATTGTCTCACACATGAGGTTTTGGGGGACACCAAATATCCAAACCAAAAATGTAACTGAAGTTCTTCCTAAATCAGTGAGTCTGACCTTGAATTTGTGTTCCTCCTACCTCAGTCTCGCAAATTGCTGGGATTACAGGCATGCACCACCCTTCCCAGCCATTTGGTATATTTCTTTATTCAACTTAAACTCAAGAAAAGCATCTTTCAAAAGCATGAAAAGCCATCTGCATATATAGCTAGACCACAAGCAAAGAAGCTGGGTAAATACTTTTTGCTGTCACTCACTTATGGCTCTAATGAGAATACATATTCATTATATATTCATTAAGACTCTTATGAATAATCTTATAAAAATTTAAAGATGCTTTCTCCCTTTCATTCTGTCATATTTGAAAAAGTAAAACTAAATCCCTAAGATGAATTTTATCAGTAGAGCTCAGAATCCATTTATTCAAGCCACAAAAAGAACAAAACACATTTTCTTGTCAGTTTATAGCAATAATTATCATGTTGTATGACATTTATTTTATAGTATCCACCTTCATATTATTTCTCTCTCAAACTCTTCATATAAATTGACTTAACATTCAGCTCTTGAAAACTGCATCTGTTAAAAGTAGTGACAAATAAAAACCACTAAAGCTATGGCATTTAACTGGCAAGAAGATGTGCTTGTAATAATATTTAAACCAGACATAACTCCACAAGCTTATGGTTTTCAGTTACTCCCATGTATTTTGGTCCTTTGCATTACAGTGCATTGTCAAGGTGGAGATTTGATTAATTTGATTGTTAATAGTTTCTAGGTCTGCTTTAATAAATAGATTTTATAGATCCCAGATTTCAGGAGCTAAGGTTCATAGTGTGAGATCAACTGTGTTAATAGTCCCAATTCCTCCACCCTTCCCTTTGTTTTTGCTTTTTTGTCATAGAACCATGCAGTGCCTTCTTTGAGCAGGTTGTTGTTTTCTCCATCTCTTTATTCCGGGTGCCTCCCTTTGACTTGCTTTGAACAATATGGTGTTAGCAGACTTGACCTAAACAAAGACTTCAAAAGACATTTACATGATTGCTAACTTCTCTTGCTCATCTGCCTTTGCCTTGATATCATGACTACCGGAAATGTTTAAGAGATGCATGGAAAAAGTTAGTAATTTAGAATGAGCGATATGAACATGAGAAAAGACCTAAGGGAGAAAGGGATATAATAATGCATTGTAAAGCATAGCATATTGAGCTGCCTCTTAACAATTAATAAAAATTCATTAGATAGACTGAAGTAAAATGATATTTCAGGTGGGAGAAATGGCATATATTAAAATTGTGAGGTATAAAAGAGCATATTTAAAAACTCATAACTAGATGGAACCATGTGATCACAAAGTCATTGTATGGCATGCTAGGAGTTTAGAGTGTATCTTGCGATTTTGGCAGTAGGGGTTACTGAGGAGTTTTAAAGCAAGGTATTGGTTGGTATTATTTTAAAATGAATATTAAATCATATGATTTGATACTATATATATGTATATACATATATATTCACATATACACATATATATACACAAAAAATTTTCAACTATATGTCAGTGATGTTATGGAAAAATAAGGTGATGTACTAAGGTGATGGAGGAGCATTATGGGAACCCTAACCTATGGTTTTATAGATAGGAATGAAAACAGATAAGTTAAATAGGGGACAATAAAGGTATACCACTTTTTTTCCTGCATCTCTAATAAACAAACTGAAACTTAGAGGCATGGAATTAAAAATTAGAGTATATAGAGAAATAAATGGAACAAAAATAAAACTTGAACAAACCAATGCATTACAGGAAAGAAGCTTAAAGGAACAATAAGAAATCATGTAAAGTAGCAAAAATAGGATGGCAAAATACATCTAAACACATTGGTGATTACTTTGAATATGTATATGCTAATTTGTGTATTTAAAATACACGTTCTCAGATTGGTATTTAAAGCAAGCAAATTTGGCTCTATTTGCAAAGAAAATGATGGTGAAGATTGAAAATGAAGAGACAACTGTGTATTTGACATGAAAGAAAAGAGGAAGCAATAGCAGAAATATGAATGAGAAACAAAATGTTAGCCAAAGTCAAATAGGGATAAAATTGGTTAAAGTTGTTAAAATTTCACAAATGTCTTAACAAAGTAAAAAACTTCCATTTCTGCATCTGGGAATTGAACAATTGCAAAATATATAAAGCAAATGTGAGAAAACCTTTCACAATACAGAGGAAATGAAGAAAGCAATAATGCCAGAAAAAAAGGATTACAGATGATGAGAAGCAAGAATGGAACAAAACAAATTGACAATTGTTTCTCTAAAGCAAAGATAATAGTAACGAGTAGAAGGAATAGTGAAAGATTTAGTAGAGCAATCTGTGTGGTCTCAAGGAAAACAATAGCAAAAAAAAACCATACAATCTGAAAAGGTACATATTTTCTACCTGGCAAGATTACTGAAAATTGACTAAAACTAATATATAATCCTGATTATTTTTAATTTCAAGAATGAGCCAGAAAGATCATCTAAACTTTCAGTAGAAATATTAAGTTACATACAAAGGAAAATAAATTCAAGTCCTTTCAGTACTTTTTCCATGTAGCTAAATACAAAGAAAGCTAAATTTTGAGGAAAAAATATCAGACATTTTCCTTATAAACAGACGTGATTTCATCGTATGCTAACACACAAAATACCCTTTTGCATAGAATGACTCAGACCATCTATTACCAGGGCACTCTTCCTGACAAAACTAACATTGAAAATAAACTCAAAGTTGTAGAATCAGAAATGAAATTTTGGTTTCTAAAGCAAAAAGTATATAGTATACTTTCTATACTTTCTAATGTATATAGTTTCTATATACTTTATACTAGAAAGAATATATATATATGTATATATGCTAGAAAGTATATACTTTCTAAAGTATATAGTTGTTCCCCCTGATCTGTGGTTTCATCTTGTTCAACTGTGTTCTGAAAATATGAAATGGAAAATTCCAGAAATAAGCATGATTTTTAAATCACACACTTATTTACAAAGAAACTCATAATGTACTATGATAGTAAAGTTCAAAAATGCAGAGACAATTATGAATTACACATAAAGAGGAGGAAGCAATGACAGAAATACAAATGCTTAATAAAATTATAGTTAAGATCAAATGTGGACAAGAGTGAATGCTGAATGTGAATCATCTCTTTACCTACCATCTCCACACTGTGTATACTGCTCACCTATTTGTCACTTAATAGCTGTCTTGGTTGTCAGATCAACTGCTGCTGAATAGCAATACTTGTTATTCCAGTAACACTCACTTCATCCCATCACTTAGGCATTGTATCATCTCATATCATCACAAGAAAAGTGACTACAATTCAAAATATTTTGAGAAAGAGAAAGGATAGAGGCTGTATTCACATAACTATTATTATGGTATTTGCTATGGTTGTTCTATTATTATTGTTAATATCTTGCTGTACCTAATTTATAAATTACAATTTACCATAGGTGTTTATGCATCAGAAAAATATAGGATTTAGTTCTATCTGTGGTTTCAAGCATTCACTGAGGGTCTTGGGACATATTCCCTTCAGATAAGCGGGGTGGGGACTACTCTATTAGTTCACTCAGACTACCATAACAGAATACCTTACACTGTGTGGCATAAAAAACAGAAATTTACTTTCTCACACTTCTGGAGGTTGGAAGTCCAAGACCAGGGTGCCATAATGATCAATTTCTTTTTAGGACTCTCTTCCTGCTTTGCAGATGGCTTCATTTTCTCCGTGTTCCCTTGTGACCTTTCCTAAGTGCGGACTTGAAGAGTAAACAAGGGAGATCTGTGTTGTCTTCTTATAAGGACATTATTCCTATTGGATTAGGACCCTACCCTTATATCTCATTTGACCTTAATTACTTCCCTAAAGACACCATCTCTAAAAGCAATTAAATAGAAGGTTCTGAACCTGACAGATAAATTTTGATGAACATAAAATTCAGTCTGAAAAAAAAAATTCAGTCTGTAACAGACTAAAATGAGCAAATTAAAATTATTTAACATAAATATGATTAGGATTGCATGTTTACTATTAAAATTATAACTTTAAAAATATAAATATATAAAACAAAGTAATATAATATTTAGATTCCATACTATGTCAATAAACATGGGCATGAAATAGTTTTCTATTATAGTTCTATGTATTTTTCTACTTTACTGATGTACCACCTTGTGTAATAGTTTTATCTAACATTTTAGTTTTCTGTAATTTTAAAGTTACATCAGAAGTTGATTTACTATGTAAAAGATGTAGATAATTATGCAAGATGATGTATAAGATAATTTGTTCCATTATAGTAACCATTATATATATTTAACGTTTATCATGTAAATATACCTGAAATATATATATATAGGTCATGACAAATATATATTTATCATGTTGTGTACATTAAATACACATAATACATCTGTTTTAAAAGTAGTAGGGAAGATGCAGGTACATTATAATATACTATATATATCTGAGATTTAAAAGTATTTTCCATTTCTACAATTTGTCACTTATAGTTCTAAATTCATTTACTAATAACATGAGAAATATCTTCAATAAGGAATTGAATTAAAACATACTATTTCAACTCCCAAAGCATTTGCTATATCATTTTGGCCATTCATCAGATTTATTGCCTGAAAGTCTTTAGTACTTTCCCAAACCCTAAGAAAAATGACAAGTACAGTGGAAGAACCAAGTACATTGAAGTAAGACCTTGTCATTATTTCCCCTGAATTTTCAATGTGATTTTTCTCTTTTCTTGAAATTTAATTTTTTTTTTTTGCAGTGCTGGGGATTGAATCCAGGGCCTTTTTCTTGCAAGGCAAACACTCTACCAGCTGAGCTATATTCCCAGTATAAAATTTAATTTTTAAAATTAGTTATTAAAACATCAATTATATGGTATCAAAATACAATGATTTTAAAGCACATTAGGCTTAAAAAGCATGATTTTATTAGTTTAATAATATAAAGCATGAACCTATATCATAAAACTATCTACAATTTAACTTATGAATGACACCTTTTTTTTCATTGTTTATATAGTAGAAAGATATTAAAAGTACATATATGAATATACAACAGTGAATTTCATATTTATGTATATAATTCACTAATAAAAAAAGTACAAATAAATAGAAGAAAGACAAGTAGAAGGAAAAAAACAGGGAAAGAGGAGGAAAGGGAAAGTGGAAAAATACTGGGGGCTGAATTGGAGCAAATTTTACTCCATGCTTCTATAAGTATGTCAAAATGAGGTCTGGGGTTGTGGCTCAGTGGTAGAGTACCTAGAATGCATGAGGCACTAGGTTCAATCCTCAGCACCACATAAAAATAAATAAATAAATTGAATGTATTCTGTCCATCTACAATTAATTTTTTTAAAAAAATGAACCCCAATATTATATATATCTGTAATGAGCTAATAATTTTTTTTTATTTTTTATAGTTTATTCTATTTGGTCATATATGACAGCAGAATGCATTTTCATTCATTTTACTCAAATGGGGTACAACTTTTCATTTCTCTGGTTGTACACAATATATAGTCACACCATTTGTGTAATCATACATGTACATAGAGTAATGGTTTGTCTCATTCCACCATCTTTCCTTCCCCTGCCCCCTCTTCTCCCCTCATTTCTCTCTGCACAATCTAATGATCCTCTATACTTTCTTTATGTGCTCCCCCCTCCACCATTATGTATCAGCATCCACTTATCAGAGAAAACATTCGGCCTTTGGTTTTCTGGGATAAGTTTATCTCACTTAGCATGATATTCTCCAACTATCCATTTACCTGCAAATGCCATAATTTTATTCTTCTTTATGGCTGAGTAATATTCCATTGTATATGTATACCACAGTTTATCCATTCATCTATTGAGGGACATCTAGGTTGGTTCCACAATCTAGCTATTGTGAATTCAAATGCTATAAACATTGATGTGGCTGCATCACTATAGTATGCTGATTTAAAGTCCTTTGGGTATAAACCAAGGAGTGGAATAGCTGGGTCAAATGGTGGGTTCGTTCCAAGTTTTCTGAGGAATCTCCATACTGCTTTCCAGAGTGGCTATACCTATTTTCAATCACACCAGCAATGTATGAGTGTACCTTTTCCCCAACATCTTTGCCAGTACCGATTGTTGCTTGTATTCTTGATAATAGCCATTCGAATTGGAGTGAGAGGAAATCTTAGGGTAGTTTTGATTTGAATTTCCCTAATTGCTAGGGATGTTGAACATTTTTTCATATATTTATTTATTGAATGTATATCCTGTGCTGTGAAGTGTCTGCTCAGTTCCTCAGACCATTTATTGATTGGGTTATTTGATTTTTGATGTTAAGTTTTTTGCATTCTTTATAAATTCTGGAGATTAGAGCTCTATCTGAAGTGCATGTGGTAAAGATTTTCTCCCACTCTGTAGGATCTCACTTTACATTATTGATTGTTTCCTTTGCTGAGAAAAAGCTTTTTTGTTTGAATCCATCCCATTATTCATTCTTGCTTTTATTTCTTGTGCTTTAGGAGTCTTGTTAAGGAAGTCTGCTCCTAAGCCAACATGGTAAAGATTTGGACCTACTTCTTCTTCTATTGGTACAGGGTCTCTGGTCCAATCCATTTTGAGTTGAGTTTTGTGTAGGGTGAGACATAGGGTTTTAATTTCATTTTGCTGCATATGGATTTCCAGTTTTCCCAGCACCATTTGTTGAAGAGGCTCTTTTCTCCAATGTATGCTTTTGGCACATTTGTCCTGTATGAGATACCTGTATTTATGTGGGATTGTCTCTTTGTCTTCTATTCTGTACCATTGGTCTAATTGTCTATTTTGGTGACAATACCATGTCATTTTTGTTATTATTGCTCTGTAATACAGTTAAAGGTCAGGTATTGTGATACCTCCTGCTTCACGTTTCCTGCTAAGGAATACTTTGACTATTCTGGGTCTCTTTTTCTTCCAAATGAATTTCATGATTGCTTTCTCTAGTTCTATATGGAACATCATTGGGATTTTAATTGGAATTGCATTGAATCTGTATAGCATTTTGGTAGTATGGCCATTTTGACAATGTTAATTCTGCCTATTCAAGAGTATGGAAGATCTTTCCATCTTCTAAGGTTTTCTTTAATTTTTTTTCTTAGTGTACTGTAGTTTTCATTGTAGAAGTCTTTTACCTCTTTTATTACATTGATTCCCAAGTATTTTATTTTTTTGAGGTTATTGTGCATGGAGTAGTTTTCCTAATTTCTCTTTCAGAGGATTCATCATTTATGAATAGAAATGCATTAGATTTATGGGTGTTGATTTTATATACTGATACTTTGCTGAATTCATTAATTCTAGAAGTTTTACATGGAACTTTTTTGGATCCTCTAAATATAGAATTATGTCATAGGCAAATAGAGTTCTTCTTTTCCTATTCATATCCCTTTAATTACTTTGGTCTAATTGCTCTGTCTAGAGTTTAAAGGACAATGTTGAATAGAAGTGGTAAAAGAGGCCATTCCTGGGCTGGGGAGATAGCTCAGCTGGTAGAGTGCTTGCCTTGCAAGCACAAGGCCCTGAGTTCGATCCCCAGTACTGCAAAAAAAAAAAAAAAAAAAAAAAAAAAGAGGCCATTCCTGTCTTGTTACAGTTTTTAAAGGGAATGCTTTCAGTTTTTCTCCATTTAGAATGTTTTTGGCCTTTGGCTTAGCACAGATAGCTTTTATGATGTTGAGGTATGTTCCTACTATCCCTGTTTTTTTTTAGTGTTTTGAGCATGAAGGGGTACAATATTTTATCAAATACTTTTTCTGTATCTATTGAAATGATCATATGACTCTTGTCTTGATTGATGTGATTAATTACATTTTTTGATTTCCATATGTTGAACCAACCTTGCATCACTGGACAGAACCCCACTTGATTATGGTGCACTATCTTTATTTTTTTAATGCAATTTGCCAGAATTTTGTTAAGAATTGTTGTATCTATATTCTTCAGGGTTATTGGTCTGAAGTTTTCTTTTCTTGATTTGTCTTTGTCTAGTTTTGTTTTCAGGGTGATACAACCTTTATAGAGTGAGTTTGGAAGGGTTCCTTCTTTTCTGTTTCATAGATTACTTTTAGGAATATTGGTATTAGTTCTTCTTTGAAGGTCTTGTAGAAATTGGCTGAGAATCCATCTGTTCCCAGACTTTTCTTGGTTGATAGGCTTTTGATGACTAATTCTATTTCATTGCTTGAAATTGATCTGTTTAAATTGTACATGTCCTCCTGATTCAGTTTGGGTGGTTCATGTATCTCTAATAATTTGTCAATGTCTTTGAGATTCTCTATTTTGTTGGAGTATAGATTTTCAAAATAGCTTCTAATTATCTTTTGTATTTCAGTGGTGTCCATGGTGATATTTTCATTTTCATCACAAATTTTAGTAATTTGAGTTTTCTCTCTCCTCTTCATATGTATGCCTGAGGTTTTATCAATTTTGTTTATTTTTTCAAAGAACCAACATTTTGTTTTGTCAATTTTTTAAATTGTTTCTTTTGTTTCAGTTTCACTGATTTTAGCTCTGATTTTATTTATTTTCTTTCTTCTACTTTTGGTGTTGATCTGTTCTTTTTCTAGGGTTTTGGGGTGTAATGTTTGTCATTTATTTGTTGACTTTTTATTCTTTTATTGAATGAGCTCAGTGCAATGAATTTTTCTCTTACTACTGCTTTCATAGTGTCCTAGATATTTTGATATGTTTTATCAGTATTCTTATTTACTTCTAAGAATTTTTTATCTCCTCTGTGATGTCTTCTGCTATCCATGTATCATTCAGTAGCATATTATTTAGTCTTCAGATTTTGGAGTAATTTCTATTTTTCATTTTATCATTGATTTCTAATTCCATTCCATTATGATCTTATGTAATACAAGGTAGTATCTATATTTTTTGTATTTGCTAAGAGTTGGTTTGTGACATGATATATGGCCTATTTTGGACAAAGATCCATGTGCTGCTGAGAAGAAATTATTCATTCATTGATGGATGAAATATTCTATATATGTCTGTTGAGTCTAAATTATTGATTGTATTATTGAGTTCTGTTTCCTTTGTTCAGTTTTTGTTTGGAAGATCTATCCAGTGTGCAGAGAAGTGTGTTAAAGTCATAAAGTATTATTGTGTTGTGGTCTGTTTGATTCTTGAAATTGAGAAGGGTTTTTTTTTTTTTCCTGATGGACATAGATGGTCCATTGTTTGGGGTATAAATATTTATGCTCATTATGTCTTGATGTTTTATGGTTCCCTTAAGAAGCATGAAATGTCCTTCCTTATCCCTTGTGACAAACTTTGGCTTGAAGTCCATTTAACTGATATGAGGATGGAAATCCCTGCTTTATTACTGAATTCGTGTGCATGCTATGTTTTTTCCATCCTTTCATCTTTAATTTGTGGACGTTTTTTCCTATCAGTCTCTTTAAGGCATCATATAGTTGGATCTTTTATTTAATCCAACCTGCCTGTCTGTGTCTTTTGATTGTTGAGTTTAGGCCATTAACATCCAGGGTTATTATTGAGACGTGATTTGTATTCCTGGTAATTTTGGCTTATTTTTGGTGTTTAACTTGACTTGGTTTCTCCGTTAATTGACTTTTCCTTTAGTGTAGTTCCTCCCTTTGCTAGCTTCCATTGTTTTTCACTTCCTCCTCATGGAATATTTTGTTGTGAATATTCTATAGTGCAGGCTTTCTATTTGTAAATTCTTTTAACTTTTCTTTATCATGGAAGGCATTTATATCATCATCAAGTCTGAAGGTTACTGTTGATGGGTATAAGATTCTTGGTTGGCATCCATGTTCTTTCAGAACCTGAAATATGTTTTTCCAGGCCCTTCTAGCTTTTAGGGTCTGGGCTGAGAAATATGCTGATATGCACATTGGTTTCCCCATATATGTAATCTGATGTTTTTCTCTCTGTCTTTAAAATTCTATCTCTGTGTTGTAGGTGGGTATTTTCATTATAATGTGCCTTGGTATGGTTCTGTTGTAATTTTGTACATTTAGTGTTCTGTAAGCCTCTCGTATTTGATTTTTCATTTCATTCTTCAGGTCTGGAAAATTTTCTGATATTCCATTAAATAGATTGTTCATTCCTTTGGTTTGTATCTCTGTACCTTCCTCAATCCTGATAATTCTTTAATTGGATCTTTTCATGTCACCCCATAGTTCTTGGAGGTTCTCTTCATGATTTCTTACCATCTTCTCTATGTAGTCAACTTCATTTTCAAGATTAAACATTTTGTCTTCATTGTCTGAGGTTCTGTCTTCCAAGTGATCTAGTACATTATTGATGCTTTCTAATGAGTTTTTAATTAGCTTTATTGTTTCCTTTATGTCAAGGATTTCTGTTTTTTTTTTCAGAATTTCTATCTCTTTATTAAAATAATCTTTTGCTTTTTTCATTTGCTCTTTTAACTGTTTATTTCTGCAATCATTCATTGCCTATATTTGCTCTCTTATCTCATCATTTGCTTCTTGGATCATTTTAATTATGTACATTCTGAATTTCTTTTCTGACATTTCTTCTACATTCCTGTTAATGGATTCTATTAATATAGCATGTTGATTGCTTGGGACACTTTCTTCCCTTGTTTTTTCATGTAGTTCATGTACTTCCCCTCTAGCAGTGAGAATCTGAGGTATTAGTTTCACCCCTATAGGTTTATATTGTCCTTTAGATTGGGAGATCAATATTAACAGCCCCCAATGGAAACAATATGCAGGATTAAGCCAAATATCCCCTGTGAAGACGTTAACAGTATTGTCATAATAAAGAGTGATGATGTGTTCAATTATTATCTATAGCATAAACAATAGGTTTGCAATAAGGTCTACAATTTCTAATGGTGGACAAAGAGGATGGGAGAGGGGTGTAGGATATAAAGTTAATGAGGGAAGAACTGAGAATATAGAGGTACTAGATCACAGGAAGTTTGAAAGTGGAATCAAAAGAAATTGGTTGTTAGCATGAGATAAGGGAGAAAGACTGAGATAACAGATAAATAGGAGGAAAATAGAATGAGAAAATAATTAACAATTAAATATTTTAAAAATCTGCAACAAAACTGTAATATTCTGTTTAAACTTCCCAGTCTTCAGTAGCCTGAAGCATGAAGGTACTTGATTTCAAAGATGATAGGGATGTGAGAGTGGGAAATGAAAATAGGAAAAAGAAAAAAATGGGGAAAAGAATTTTTAAAAAATCAAAAAATACTGTAGGATGGACTGAGATAAAGGAACCAAAGAGAACTGACATAGTTAATTATTTCTAATCTTAAATCAGATTTCAAAATATGACTTTTTATAAATTTAAAACTTATTAGTCAGTCCATTTTATTTAGATTCATTTTATTTTTTCCAAAGTGCTTCAGAATGGAAAAGATAAACATTATCAATGAAATACAATAAGTAAAATTACTTGTGCCTGCAATTTCTTTATCAACTATTAAATCTACAACAAGTATCCCTTTTTTTGTCTTATACATTGGCAAATAGGAAGAGGAAAAACTAAATTTACTGCAATCTATTTTTCAGAGGGATTGTATGACTAGAATCAACAGTTTAAGCATTCTAAATGAAAGAAATATTAATATAAATTTATATCTGCTTTCTGAGCTGTAATTAAAAAATTATTTTAAACAACTTTGAAAAATTTATATAAATGCATGTTATATACATATATATACATATAAACATACATATATACACATGTATACTATATTATTATAGATGTAAAAATTCTACGTTATACAAAATAAGAATAAAAGGCATATGCTTGAAAATTCATTTATCTTTCCTTCATTTATTTCTCTTTTAAGATATTGCAACCTTGTCTCTTAAATGCAATTGCATCTAGAATTCCCGTTTATTCACATGATTTTGTGTCTCAGTCATTCTTGGACTTCTCTTAGTGAATTCACTTTTCTTAGTGAATAAACTAAGAAAGCATGGACATTTCTCCAGATGCTTTATGAACTAATCTTGGAGCTAATGTATATCACTTTCGTCTATTTTTTTGTCCAAAATGCAAACTCATGGCCCAACATAACTGCCAAGGAGTAAGGAAATATGTGTTTTTCAATGGAAGAGAAGATGATAAACTTTCTACTATAGATTTATAGGGCATTTTTATTATTTTGGACCAATAGCAATTCTATCTTGGTTATACATAGACCTGAGCTTAAAAGATGATGAATTAACAGAAGATAAAGGATAAATGGTTATTTCTTTTCACATAATTCGTGTGAGTTAAGAGATGCAAATGAAGTTTCTGATGATATCATAATCAATGGCTCCCAGATATAGAAGCCACACAGCTGGTGGAGAGCTCAGTTTCTCTATTAGAAATATAACCATTTATTTTTGCAGGCTTGCATTTGATGTTTTACATCAGGGGTTAGCACTCTGCCTTCTTTTTTTTTTTTTTTGAAATGAAGTGTTATTGGAACACAGTAATGTCTTTTGTTTTTGTACTGTCTGACTAATTTCAAACACGAGTAGTGTGACAGACTGTGCTCCATGAAACTGAAAATCTTTGCTGCCTGGATTTTTAGCAGAAAATGTTTGTCTACCTCTGCTTTAAAGCCAGGAGGTGTGACCTCCTAAGTTTCCTTTTACTATTACAAAAACTTTCAATTTTACCCCACAGAAAACAATCTAAAAGCTATTATCATCCAACAGTAACACCTGTTTAACAATGTTGGTCATTTAGTTTCAAAAGATTCAAACTGAAATTGAATTAAGGAACACCAGGAAACCTTATTGAACAGCATTTCTTTGTAATGATTTCCTGCCTGTGGAGGCCAGATTTGAATGTGTTTTATAGTTGTCTTTCAATTATAAATAAATGAATGCAAAGATAAATTGTGTATAAAATTACAGTATTAGTCTCAGATATTTCCTATCCTAGTTATATAAGTTTCAGTCTTTTAAAATAGTTTAAAAAATAGCTATAAAGGTGCTTTAAAATGTGGTATAAATATTACTGCTACCTGGGGTATGTTTTAATAGTAAGCTTGTAAGGAGTTGCTAAACTGTCTTTGCATCCTCAAACTTATTTTTATGTTAATTAATGCACCATGAAGTCCACTTTAAATGGAGCATATTTAGGGGCCAAATTTCCAGTTTAATCATAATTTTTAAAATTCCATATAACACATTATTTTAAAAAATCTAGAATAAAATATAATGGTATGAATTATTCCTACCAAATGATTTAATATAAAATAATTAACTCCATTAAGAACAAAAAAGTTGTAGTTGGTTAGGACCATTAAAATCAGGAAAAGATATTTTGGTTTTTAAGGTCTTTGCATTTAATTATTAAAAATTAAAACAAATTATGATTACTAACTTCAAGCTCAAAAATTATAATGAGGGCTGTGGCTGTGGCTCAGTGGTAGAGCACTTGCCTAGCATATGTGAAACACGGTTCAATTCTCAGCATCGCATATAAATAAATGAATAAAATAAAGGTCTATCAACATCTAAAAATATTTTTTTAAAAATTATAATGAGTTATTTCATTAAGAAACACATGTATTTTATTATACTTGCAGTCTACACTGAGATATGATTCCTTCTCATTAAGGTTGGGCTTCCTCTGTGTTTTGTTCTGTGATGCAATGATGAAAACTGCAATTCAGTCTTTGCTGTTCTGGAGCTATAATAATCAAGGAATAAAAATAGATATTAAATTATTATTAATAAATAAGTGAGAATTTTGAAGAACAACTAAATACTACAGAGGGTGTACATAATCTAAGTTCATAAAATAGATTTTTAAAAATATTTTCATGTGGGAACCATGTGAAAACTTGATGATTTCTTTAACCATTTATAGTGACATTAATGATCAAAATGAATGAAAATGCAAGCAAAGAAATAAATATGCTTTTAAGAATTTAAAGAATATTTTTGGAAACTGTCTTGTTAACATGCTGCATCTTATACTGATTTTGTTTTATTTTACATATATTTTCAGAGTCTAGACACCTTAAGAGATGACCAGTCTAAAAGGGACTCTGTCGGGGATCCAAGCTTAGCCCAAACTACAAAATACATGATTTGCTGTCAAAGTTCTTACCTCCTATCTTATAATAACTTTGCAGTTTGACATTTCCTCCAGCTGTTTATTAGCTTTGTACAGTAGCCATGACTTCCTCAGCAGCAGTTCTAAAGATACAATTAAAATACTTTAGTAGACCTACTTCAACAATCTCAACAAAGGAGCTTGTTAGGATATTCAGATTCCTTGACCAGATTTTAGTCATATAATATGAGATTCGGAAGAGGGCAGCCCTGGGAGTTAGTCCAAACCTAATCATAGAAAGTAGGCTAATGGCCGACAATATCATAATATGTTATTCATCAAATTAGATACTTCCATTTAAAAAGTGTTCTTTATGAAAGAAATAAACCTAGAGGGAAATTTTAAGTTGGAAGAATTTCAAGTAAATTGAGACCAATGTATAGATATGGGGAGTTTGGTTTCTATACTTCTCTCTGTTACAAAGTATCTGGTGGCTCCATGCATTACTCCCAACTCCAAATCTGATATTTTTATTAGATTAGATTCCACTACCCTTCCTCCTCCCACACACACAAACACATGAGAAAGCCTAGAAGAGATTATCACAAAAAATTCTCAATTATATTCCTGTTGGGAAAATTCAGTGACTTTTTTTCATGTATAATTCTGTATTTTACTATCAACTTGTTGTTTTCAATAGTAAATGCTACAAGGGAAAAAATTTACCTCTGGCTCTTTAAATATTTGATATTTATGCTATTTTATTGTTATTTTCTGATTATAGGGATTTCAAAGAATTTTTAGATAGAAATTTATAGAGCAATAAATGTCATAAATTGCACTGAACAAAGGTATTAGGACACAGAATAATATATATTATACAATATTATTTTTATATTGACCAAAAATGCACGAAACTGAGTAGCAGATTTTAGGATACAAACAAATGCAACAAAATTATTTTTAAAAGGTAAAGGAATTAAGTCATATGGTGGCTTCCAGAAAGGACAGCTAGAGAATTATTATCAACCTTCCTGCTGAGGACAATTGAAGAATTAGATAAACTTCTACATATAAGTTTCTAAGTACATCAATATCCAATAATAGAATAAGAAATTACCAAATATAAGTGTATGCATGTGGAGGATTGGAAGAATAAAGAGAGGTAAGTTCAGTACCGAGGTGATGTTTTGCACCTCAGGGCATTTTCTTCTTTTAAAGAAACAGCTGTGAAACCAAGACAATTTTTAGTTGCCTTTGGGTAGTATGATATGAAACATATAATAAGACACAAAAAGTGAGAATGTGTAGAACAAACAATACAAAATTTTGTGTGATGTTGGAATTATCAGGATATAAAATTACTATACTCAATGCATTAAAGGGAAGGCTTAAAATATATTCAGGAAACATATAACTATAAATAAAATGTATACATGAAAACAAAATAGAATTATTAGGGCAGAAAATTACAACAAACAATATATCTATTTAATAACAGGTGAATTAGAAGCAAACATTTACAAGGATAATTAGTGAAGTGGAATATTAGTGAAAGATATTAAAATAATACACAATGAAACAAAGATCCAAAAATCTAAAGTAGAGGTTCAAATTTATAGTGAATACAGTAAGAACATACATTGTACAGTTAAGATCAGTTAGAAGAAGAGAGAATTAAGGGAGGAGACAATATTTGAAGAGATAATGGTTAAAAATCATCTAAAGCTGATGAAAGCTATTATGCCAAGGATTTAAGTAACCCATCAATCTTCAGTCAAGATCAACATATATATGCGCACACATTCACGCAAATGCTTATTAAACACATCATAGAGAAGCAGGAAAAAATAAGCAAAAAGAAAACTTTAAAATGATCCCGTAATAAGTTGTACAACTTTATAGGGTGAAATAGACTGTAAGTTACAGTGGAATTCAGAATAGAATGATTTGTTCCATTTGTGGATCCTGTTTTCCCTCAGATGTGGAAACTAGAGAGAAAAAAAAAAAAAAAAAAAAAAGAAAAGGTATCCCATGAAAATAGAAAAGAAACCAACAGAGTAGAAAATGGGAATTGGAGAAACCAACAGAGTAGAAAATGGGAATTGGAGGAAGGAGGAGGGGAGGTAAAGGGAATGAAATAGACCACTTAATGCTATGTGTGTGTATGAATATATCAAAATGAATCCCATTAGTATGTATAATTATAAGGCACCAACAAAACCTTTTAAAATTAAATCTTATATCTATGTCCAGGGAAAACAGTTCTTTGGAACTAATGTTGAGGAAATGGAACAAAATAAAGCAAAATCTAAAACTAGCTATCATCAAACCCACTCTAAAAGTTTGTGATTCAGCAATAAAGAAATCTTTGAAAGTCAGAGATTCATGATGAAATGAAAAGTAGAGAAACTGAATGAAAGCAGTAATGTCTGATCTTAAATAGAATAAAAATACACACTAAAAGGTAGCTTAATTAAAGTGTTTTAAGACTTTTTAATTATTTGGAAGAATAAAAGTATGATTAATATGTTAAAAATAAGGAATAATAAAAATAGGAAATAATCACAGTGTTTAGAATAATAATAATAACCTCTGACAAGAAGGTAGGTTGAAGATATAAAATAAGGACCAAAGATAAAAGTGGGGTGTCATATTCTAGTTCTTAAGTTGGATAGTGGGTTCTCAGGTAATTTTAAATTTTATCCTTCTTTAATTTATACTTAAAGGATATTTTATTATGTATCATTTATACATAATTACATTAAAAACAAATTACTTATAATATTGACCAAGAAATGGAAAATTTTTTTATAAATTGTTGGTTTTAGCAAACAAAGGAATACATAAGTAAGTAGAATTTTGAAAAGTTAATGAACAAAATGCATAAATTATTTGTGTAACTAATGAATCAAGCTAACTCATAATATGTTGATGATTTTTATGAGTTATCAATTCAATTTGCTCAATTATTATTTCTCCAGTAGATTGTGACTGCTTTTGTGTCACAATATACATTATCATATGTCTTTCTGTTCCTTTCAGAATATAGAGTGGTCCTAGAAGGCATTAAAATACTTAACATAATTCTGGATTAATCTCTTCCTGATGCAGCAAGTTAAACACTAAGAAAAATCAACAAATAAATGTCTTACTTTATATTAATTAACTAATTAATTATTGTAGTGCTGGAAATTGAACCCAGAACCTTATTCATACTATGCTAGCATTTTAATACTGACCTATATCCCTGACCCTATGTCCTCCTTTAGATTGAATAGATGCTTTGGTATGGTTTGTCCTTATTTGTGAATAGACATGTTTATGACAAACATTTTTTCACTTTCATAAATAAATTTGTGCTAGTGGATTGTATTTCATGTTTATGTCAAATATTTAAGTCCTTTATGTACAAAATAATTATTTTGGTTCATTGTTATTATTTATTGTTATTGCACATTGTAACTTGTGGTTTTCCATACTTTTCATTTAATCTGATATTTTGGGGGGACACCGGGAATGTAACTCAGAGGCACTGGACCACTGAACCACACCCCCAGCCCTATTTTATTTTTTATTTAGAGACAGGATCTCATTGAGTTGCTTAGTGCCTCACTTTTGCTGATCATTTAATCTGATTTTTAATTTATATAAAATATAAGATTCAAAAGTTTTTATATTGCATACATACAAACAAAACTGTTGAACTCTACCATATAAGTGCTTTTGGTACACAATCAATAGCAATAGTTTATTCAAATATGTGGCAATTAATATATGTGAATTTTAAAATAATCATTTTCTTTGGTTTTCAGGCAATCCTTTGAACACCACTTTCTTATTATCCAAGTAAGAATTATAATTTCCTGAGGTGGGGTTGTGGTTCAGTGGTAGGGTGCTTGTCTAGCATGTGTGAGACACTGGGTTCAATCCTCAGCACCAAATAAAAACATAAACAAAATAAAGTTTAAAAATGTTTCTATTTTTTAAAAGAATTATAATCTCCTTACAAGTCATTTAAACATTTCATTTTATTATGGCAATATTCTGTGTATTGAAAAATCATTCATGTCAGGATCTCAGTATTTTGAATACAACAGAAAATACAGAGATAATGGAAAAATTCCTATGTTAAATAAATTACTTCATAAATTATAGGTTTTTGAACTTGTCCCATTTGAGGAATAATACCTCATGTTCTCATGTAAAGCCTAATTGCTCAGAGTTTAACTTTCATTTTAACAAATTTGAATATTTTATATCCTAGAGGGAAGAATAGTAAAAAATTGAAAATTGCAATTTGGAGGAATATAAGTGCTATTAGGGATGCAGAAATAGTACCTCTCTGAAATTGCTGATGGTCCAACAGATGGAATACATAAACTTAGAAAATATTTATAAGGTATAATCTTCACTGGGTTTAATCCCCAGCACCACAAAACATACAGAAACAAACAAACAACAAAACAAGAATTCACTTTTAACTAAAAGTAGATATTTCACATGTCAAAAAGGCCTAAAAGGGAATTAAGGGAACCATGAAATTAAAAATATAGTTAAATTAACCTAAACCCTATGTGAGATTGATTATAGATTCATAAAGAAAAAAATAATTCAGTTTTGGGTTTTTTTTTAACCTAGAATTGCAACTTAGTAGATTTTATTTTTTTGTAGTCCTGGGGAATTGAACCCAGGGCCTTGATCTTGCTTGCAAGCACTCTACCAACTGAACTGTATCCCCAGTCCAGCAGTAATTAATCTTACATTCTAACTTTGTTGTTAGTAGTGGCATTGGCATAGTGATTCTAAATATTTTGCTTATCATAGGATAATATAATATCCTATTTGTATCAATGCAAATGATTAATATAGATGTTCTTAAGAACCAAGTTTCTCACAGTGGGAAAAGGGAAATAACAACTGTGAAATTGGAGAAAATGAGAAACAGCCTGTGAGGTTGTATTTGAATTAGAGATTATATGGGTTTATGTATGCATTCTCTATGTGCCCACTGAAAGAGTCTGGAAAAAATGACACTCCTTGCAATGAGTCCCCCTGTATTATTCTGAGTCTACCTAAGTTATAGAAACCACAGTGTAGGTTAAAGAGAGGAAACTTAATAAAAATGTTTTTAAACTGTGATAATAGAATGACTATAAGATGTACAGAAACTCTATATACTACTTTTTAACTGAAGGAGGAGAGTACTAAAGGAAGTACAAACTTGAAAGGGTACGCTGCCTCAAGACTGGGTTACAGATCATGTGGGTGAAAGTGTAGTTCATTTCAGTATATAGTAGAGAAGTTGGCTGCTTTGTCCAGGCCAGAACTGGATTGCAGTCAACTAGACAAATATTTGGGCCATTTCTGGGTCTGATTATTTGAAATATTTCCTCTTTTAATTACAGGTCATTTTTTTCTTCCTAGTTTTCATAATTATTTTCTTTATGCCAAGCATTGTGTATAAAAGAAGAATAGAGACTGAAGTAATACTATTTAACCACAAAATCATATATGCATCATCTCTTATACCAATAGATTGAGTGACAAATTTAATCTATTCTTTTATTGATCAGGGTTTGAACCTTGTGTCAATTCTATTTATTTTTGATTCATGACTGAATTTTAATATTTTGAGGTAAGGATTAGAAATTGTAATTTAGCAACAATTGTGATCTGAGCAGGTGGAGTACTATCTGTATAAATTGGCAGAGATCACTCTGATTTTTTGCCAGATTTCTGGTTCTTTGTAAAGTTCTTTTTGCTCACCAGTAGTCATCACAAACTTTCTGCATATCAGGTCATCTCTGGGGCTATTCATAGTCTTTGGAGAACTATTGCAATTCAGTCACTAGGAATTTTCTCAGTTCTCCTTCCCTGTCCTCAGATTTTAGCAGCTGTTGGTCCACCTTGAAAGTTCTTGGCACTTTGAAGGACTTTATCTTGGTATACTTACCATGCACTCAGTTATGTAGATTAGTTTCAGTTCACTTTATGGAAACTTGCTGTACCTTAGAGGAAATTCACTCATTTCTCCTGCTTTTGGCTCAACTATCTGATGATTGCTACCTTGAACTTAGGGAAGTCCTTGTGCACCTTAGGAATTATCTCAGTTCTCCTTTCTTGCTCTCAGACTTCAATGTATTATTTCTGTGAGTTCAGTGAACATTTGTAGGAAAGGTTTCACAAGTCAGGACAAATTCACTCTGGCTGGAGCTCCTTATGATTCTTCTATACATCATGCCATCCCAATCACAGCCATTCAAAGTTTGTTACAGGGCTAGGATTGTAGCTCAGTGGTAGAGCGCTTGCCTAGCATGTGTGAGTCACTGGGTTCGATTCTCAACACCACATGTAAATTAATAAAAAATAAAGATTCATCAATAACTAAAAAGATATTTTAAAAAACATTTTTTTAAAAAGTTTGTTACAAACCTTATTGGTTTCTCCTTAACTCCATCTGTATCAGATACCTTCTCCTACCACTGCTTCATCAGAGTAAAAGCAAACATGTTCCTTTTACTCTCAGAAGAACTTTAGAGAATTTATTCTATTTGGATTTATTTGCATTCTTAACTCTCCAAAAGATTTAATAATTATGCATATCTAATTTATTCAGCTTACTTTTATTGTTAAGATGGGAACTTTTTTTCTTAAGAATTTCTATATACTATGGAGAAGTGGAAGTCTCTGATACTGTTTTAAAACACCTGTAGATTATAGCTTACTAATCTTTTCAAACAGCAATGCCCATTTCTAGTAGCTATCACGTATGTAAGTTTCAGGTTTATCCTAGATCTAAGGTATATCCTTTGCACAAAACTTTAAAATGAGTTTCTTTGGAAGTATTTCCAATTCATTGGCTAACAGCAGAATGATATTTTTTTGAAGATTAATACATCTGCATTCATTTTCTATTGCTGCTGTAAAAAAATTATCACAAAGTTGGTGGCTTAAAAACAACAGAGATGCCAGGTGTGGTGGTACATGCCTGTAATCCCAGTAACTCTGGAACCTGAGGTAGAAGGATCAAAAGTTCAAAGTCAGTTTCAGCAACTTAGCAAGGCCCTGTCTCAAAATAAAAAATAAAAATATAAAAGATTGGGTATGGGACATAGTATTTAAGTGCCCCTGGGTTCAATTCCCAGTACCCAAAACAAACAAACAAAAATCACAGAGATTTAATATCTTATAGTTTTGTAGGTCATAAGTTTGATGCAAATCTCATTGAGCTGAATTCAGAATTTCAGCAGAGCTATATTTTTTCTGGAAGTTTCAAGAAGAACCTGTTTTCTTCCCTTTTCCAGCTTTTATAGGCACCCCATATTTCTTGACCCTGTGGTCTTTTTCTGTGTTCAAAGCCAGCATTATTCAGTCTCTGATTTTCTTTGGCTTCCCTTTTTCACTTAGAAGGACCACTGTGATTACATTGGGCTCACCTAACTATACATGATAATCTATCTTAAGGTCAGCTGATTAAAATTTTTAATTTCATCTATGATTTTAATTCCCCTGTGCCATGTAACATAGCATATTGATAGGTTCTAGGGATTAGAACTTGGATATCTTTGCAGGGAGGGCTATTATTCTGCTTTCCCTAATACTTCTTACCTCTTGCCTTCAAAATTCTCAGTAATTGGATGGGTGTCCTTTCTCTAAGAAGACCATTATAATTCTTTAGTAGTTTATACATACTATGATTAACATTAATTTTACTCTCATGGAAGTCATTTTTGAAATTTTAAAAAATGTATCTGCTTATCAAGGATAGTAGTATCCCCAATACTAATATTTATAATAATTTTAGCAATGTTCATTTTATTAGCTACACAGGCTTTCTGTACACTCGAAACATGTGGATTTACAAGTAAAATACACACAGAAATTCAATCTTAAATTCATTTTCTTAAGTGAATGAAAAACTAAAATTACGTGTCAGAATGCTTACTCTGTTAAATATTTTTTGACATGTCATCATTAGTTGAGGCACTATCATATATTCATCTGATAAGGGTAAAATATTTATGCCCTGGTCTGGACACAACATATTATGGGGTAAGTAATATGCTGAGAATTGCCTGGCAGAAAGCACGACATTTTAATAATATTCCAAGTGTTTTAATGGAGAGCTATTTATCATCCTTTCCTACTATCACTTGCTATTTGAACCATAAAGGTAATTAACTAGGAGTAAGTGAACCAAATAATATGCCTACACCTGTCCACCCTTTATCAGCATGACTTTATGATGCACAGTGGTAGAAGAAGTATTTTAGCTGGGAGGCAAAAAATAAAATATTAATGTTTTTAATATTGAATGCCTCTATGCCTTTAGAACAATGATTCAATAATGTGAGTCAGGCCTTGGAATTTAAAGGTGTGAGGGTCACACCTGAATAGCAGAATAGTTTCTTTGCCAGCCCCAAGCATTCTGACTTAAGACTTCTACTTGAAGCTATATCTTAAATTCCTCACATGTTTAAATGATATCTGGCATTACTTAGCAATATTTTTATGCTTACTGGCTATAAGGATTGAAAGATAAAAGTCAATTTATATTATCTGTGGGAACCTTGCATATTTATAGACTTTAATTATATATAAATAATAAATAAAATAGCAAACTCTCAAAATAAATAGCAGGCTTTTGTTTTCCTAGTTTTGACATGCTAGAATATCCAGGGGATTATTATGTTTTAAAATGCAACAAAATACTCAGAAAAATTAAATAAAATATCTTGAAGATGGAAAGCTGGGAGTTGGGAGAATGAGATACATGCATGACTCACAGAGAGAAAGCAGAAACTGAGATGAAAATAAATTAACCAAGTAATTTAAGGTCTAAACAAGTAAATGGTTTACCCATCTAAACTCAGGGATAATAGACATAGGCCTTGTGTCTAATGTTAAAGGTCATATGTAACAGGATAAGGAGAGAAGGAAAGGGAATTAAAAATGACAACTTATACCAGTGTAAGAAGATCATTTATGAGTATTTATCTGACCACATAATTAACCTCTTTTTATCATTATTAACTGCATATAATATGGATGTAATTACATAATAATATTCTTTAGATACAAATATTTGTTGATCATAAATTCTTTGTGTTCATATGAAAATATAATGATAAAGAATCAATTATAGTAACATTTAAGGAAATATTACTTCAAGACATATCTTGGTAGTACCTTCTTTCCAGAATCTTAACTGTTAGTTTTCACTTTCTAGTTTAAACTTCATTTCTCTCCATTTATCCACAGGGCTAATTATAAATCTGATTTCCATTTTTATGCTATTTTATCACTCAAAGTGTAACACACTGTATTACTCTTAAAGAATAGGGGGACAATAAAACACCTTATCTCTGAAATTTCCCCTTTCAATTCTCAAAACACTAGTTAAGTTAAGGGAACAATGAGAACCAGCCTGGATCAGGATGTCCAGTTACATATTGTTCTGAAGGATACTGACTTTCTCTTACACATACTGGAAACTAGGACAGGTTAGTATCATCTGTAGAAAGCTACTTTCTTGCATGTGTGCCTGGGCAGTTGCTACAAGGGATGCTGGTCATATAAGCAAACTAAAGAGCTAATGTTGATGATGTCACTGTTTCTGCTGCCTAACATATAAAACACCTCAACGGGGACTGGCACAGAACTGAGGGCACTGTGGAGAGGATATGTGTCACTCATTCAGCTGCCCCTGGACAAAATGTTGTGTGGGAGAGGAGATAGTTTTCAAACCACCTTGAAGGTCAGAGGTCTTTTCAGGGTGTAATTATTGAACTCTTTTTGGAGCAGTCACTGATGTCTTGTAAGATCAGTGACCACATAAATCATATGTCTCACAAAAAATCACAAGTTTCAAGTCATCTTTCATTTATGGTCACACAACACACCTGTGGAACATTTTAACCTTGACTCCATCCTTGGATTTCTTCTTTTGGTATGACAGGGAGAAATACAAGCAAATGCATCTCTTGTGCTTCCAATGTGTAGCCTTTCTGAAGACTTTTTATATCAATGTATAATTTGAAATTTAGAGTTTAAGTTACAAATGTGAAAGTGAATGATGAGATATATTCAATGAATATTAACAGGAGTCAAATATGTAATACTTTAATTAAACTACCTATGATCTTTCAGGCTTTCTCATGTTTCACAAAGGTCATTTTTTTGGCAGCATAATATTTTGTGGAATAGATGAACATCTAGTCAGTGGTGCCACAGAAGAAGGCAAAACATCCTGAGGAGTTAGTATATAGAGCATTATCAAGGCAAATACATTATTTGATATCTTGGAAAAAATAAGTAAGCTGGGTGACTGTTTTCATTTGAAATCTTTTGTTTAGCCTTGTCCATATCTAACACCTAAGCAAATACTGGACACATCAAAAGTCAACTTAGCAAAACAAATATAGAAGAAACGGCTGTGAAAATTCTATCATTCAAAATGAAGAGATGGTGTGTTATACATAAAAATTAAAGCCATATGGTTGTTTACTTACACCTCTATAATAAGATATAACTATATTAATGCTCATTAATACAGTCATAATATGTAACTGTAGCTTGCTCCATTCCATGAATTGCCTTATAACGGCTTAATTAGAATTACTTATGATTCAATAATAGATATGTACAAATTAAAATATATGCTACATAAAGGAGTGTTCAAAAACAAAAACCATACTATAAATGCTTTTGTTGTTGCTGAGTTGCCCTGCACTTTAAAAAGGCCATTTTAAAAATCTGTAATTAGTAGTCAAATTTTTGGGTGTTTATTCATGTTATAAAGTAATAATATACATTCGGGTGGATATAATAAGAATTTAAAATATTCAATTAAAATATTTAATATTTCTCACCTCTCTTTCTCTCTTACACACACACACACACACACACACACACACACACACACACGCACACACACATCAATCAATACCCAACCATTACAAACCATTACAAAAGCATTTATGTTGTACACAGTAAGGATAACCTTTTAAAAATTGTCTGGAATTACAGAATGTCTTTTTTGAAAACCTTCTTTAGTCTCAATATGCTTTCCTCTTTTAAATAAAAATGATAAGCTTACTATAAGAGCATAATGCTCTTATAGTAATCAAAAGTTTAATTTTTTTTTCATACTACTTTACAAGCATAATTGTCCTTTGTTTTTCTAATCTCTCTCTCCCTTTAAGGTCACCAGTGGTTCTGATTTTTATCAGGAACTTACATAAGAGAGAATAGAGTTTGTTTTCTAATACACAACAAAGGCATTTCATGTACAGCCATTCACTTGTGCTTTTCATTGGTTAAGTACTATATTCTGCATTTGCTTATTTTTGTGTATATTTATTTTACTATAATCACAAGCTTTCTACTGTATCATTATTTTGCATGCCAAATATTAGGATTTTTCTTTCTCTGTTATGTTCAGGCTTTTGATTTTTTTTTTTTTTTTTTTTTTTTGCGGTGCTGGGGATTTGAACCCAGGGCCTTGTGCTTGTGAGGCAAGCACTTTACCAACTGAGCTACATCCCCAGCCCAGCTTTTGATATTTTAATCACATTTAATTTAAAAGACTTGTACACATCATTTTTACCTTTGTTGATTTTTTTTGTTACATCTCTCATAGCATTTTCTAAAGCTAGGGGAAAATACATTGCTTCATCAATAAAATCTGATTTGATGTTTTAACAAGAGACCATTTTATTTTTATTGTTTTTAGCTCCACAGGAACTACACAATTGTAAATATTCTTAAGCTCTGCCCTATCATTTTTCTTTGATAAATATGAAAATTTCTAATATATTTAGTTAATATATTATACTTATGACTTTTTTTAGTTGAAATTTGAAGCATTTTAGTGCATAGAAAAAGCATGAATCACATATAGTTGGGTTTAATCTTTGGCTCATAGAATTAAGAGTTGTGTGAATTAGGCAAGTTTATTAACTTCTCTGAAACCCCATAGCCTCCTCTCTAAACTGAGGGAAATATGTTCATTCTTTGAGATCTTGTGAGGTTCAAATGAGAGAGTGGATATATTGCACCGAGCAATAGCAAAGATTAGTCACATTGTAAGGAATAAGATTTAATAAATTCAATCCATATTCACCTCACATGATTAGTAATTTTGAATGGAATGGAAGGGTTGCCAGTGTACACTTGTACACCTAGCTGCTGGGAGTGCCTAGTTTTCAGTTGCTATATCCAAACCCATGTGATCAGCATTCGTGTTGACATTATTTGTTTAGGTCCATATATTTTAACTTAAATACCCATGGGAGACCCTTTTGGGTCCTATTACTAAGGTCAACAGATAAGCACAGGATGCCTAATTAAATTTCAATTTCTGATAAACAGTAATTTAAAAAAACTTAGCAGGCATCAACAAGTAATAAGAGAGAAGAGAGAGAAAGTGATAAATTGAAAAGATCTTTGTCTTATTATGTTAATGAGTTTGAACCATAGGATGATAGGTCCTTAGGGCTTGAGATTATTTCCAGATCTAGGCAGAGTTCACTGAAAATCTTCTATAGAAGTTCTACCTCCTATATGGTGTCACATTTGTTATGGCATAGAAAGGACATTATATCATGGCACAGAATCTGTCAGAACTTCAACTGTTTTTGTGTGCCACAGTGACAGTCTTGTACCTAAAGGCTCCTGAAAACTTGGAATGGACCCTCCATTTTACCCATCTATCCCACTCCTCAATTTTACCCAGAGGACTTAAAATCAGCATATTACAGTGATGCAGCCACATCAATGTTTATAGCAGCTTAATTCACAATAGCTAGATTGTGGAACCAACCTAGATGCCCTTCAATTGATGAATGGATAAAGAAACTGTTGTATATATATACAATGGAGTATTACTCAGCCATAAAGAATAATAAAATTATGGCATTTGCAGGCAAATGGATGAAATTGGAGAATATCATGCTAAGTGAGATAAGCCAATCTCAAAAAAACCAAAGGATGAATGATCTCTCTGATAAGCAGATGATGATACATAATGGAGGCTGGGAGGGGAGCAAGAATGGAGGAAGGATGGATTGTATAGAGGATAAAGAAGGGTAGGGAGAGGGTGGGGGTAAGGAAAAATAACAGAATGAGACAAACATCATTACCCTATATACATGTATAATTACACAAATGGTGCGACTCTATTTTGAGTAAAACCAGAGAAACAACAGTTGTACCCCATTTGTATACAATGAATCAAAATAAATAAATTTTAAAAAGTATGTAAAACAAAACAAAAATAAAATAAAATGCATAAACCATACAAGATTATAAAGGATAATAATTATACTAAACTAAAATTACCAAAGTAATTTATAGTAAATTATGATGAAGCAGCATATTTACTTCTTATTATGATTTTTTTTAATTAGAAAATTGCTTTTTGAAAGGGGGTCTCACTTTGTTGCCCAGGCTGATCTCAAACTTGTAAGCTCAAGTAATGCTACCAACTTAGCCTCCCAATCAACTGGGACTATAGGCACATGCTGTCACACCTGGCCAAATTTTATTTTTAACCTGATGCATACAATCATAAAATCATACATATTTATAAGGTAATATGTGATGGTTTCATACATGTCCACATTGTGTAATATTTATGTGAGGATAAACATTGCCTCCTCATTTATCATGTCTTTATAGTGAAAACATTTAAAATTCTTTCTTGTAGCTTTTTAAAATGTATTGTGCATTACGGTTATCCATAGTCTCCCTTCTGTGCAACAGCACACTAGAACTTCATCCTCCTATCCAACTGTAACTTACCCTGGGACAAACCTTTACCTATCCCTCCTCACCTACTTTCCCCAGCCTCTGGTAACCACAATTCTACTCTAAACTTTTATGAAATCAACTTTTTTAGAGCCTATATATGAGTGAGGGAGATCATGTGGTACTTGTCTTTCTTTGCCTGTATCATTTCAACTAATGTAATAATATCTAGGCATCTAAAAATATTTGTCATTTGAAAATAATAAACAATAATAAACAATAATTCATTATGTGAAACAATTATAGTGTGATGTAAAAATGATTTATATTAATGAGAAATTCATAGATATTGTTAAAATTGTGGTAACATGTTGCCCAAATTCATAGTCATAGAAAATACCAAATTTTATTTGGATATGGTAAAACTAAGACATAGGATTTTTTTTCCAGTCTCAGTAATAGATCCCTGAAGGTACAGCTACCCCATGTTAAAAATGTCTGAGATAAAACAGTAGCTTCCCATGGATTAGCACTCTCTCCAACTTTTTATGATAATATTTTCAAATTTAGAGCAACCTTGGAAGGGCTTTACAGTAAATACCTGTATGCATCTCCATGAATTGTACCATTAGTATTTGAGTATATTTATCATCTACTTATATTTTTATCCAGCATCTGCCCATCTTATTGATTGATATATTACAAAATAAATTTCAGACTTTTATACAGTTTTCTGCAGAATATTTCAACATAAATCATTTTATTTGCACTTAAATTTTCTTCTGAGGCAAGTGACATGTACTGAAGTACACCAATTCCACATGTATGATTACTAAATTTTGACAAATGCATATGTTTGTGTAATCCAAATCTCTATCAAGATACAGGACAAATTCTCTCGTTACTCTTCAAATACAGTCCCTATAATTGCATATATTTTTAAGTATAAGTGATTAAGAGGCTACTATGAGTCATTTCCCTACACATTAAGAAATAACAGAAAAAAAGGTGAAAGGGTAGGTAAGTCATCAGGTAACTGGAGTTTTAAAGAGAACCATAAAAAGATGCAAATCTTAAAACAGAACGTTATCATAGTTCCATAGTCCATAGCCAGCAGCACTAGATGACAGTGTTTACCCAAAGAGAAGGTGATTAGATGCAAGTTAGGGAAGGGAAGGAACTATCATCTTTCTTTCTTTTTGGCTTGTGGTTCAGTCCCCAGCACTATCCCCTCATCCCCTGCTTCCTTCCCTCCACTCCATTAGTCCCTCTTGAATCCATTTACAGTTTATTTTATTTTATTTAAATTTAGTGTCCTGTGGATACACTCAATGCCAGGAATCACCATGTCACAACCACGCATGCACATATGAAAGTTCGGTCAAATTCATTCTACCCTTCTTCCCTTATCCCATTCCTTCTTCTTCCTCCTCAAAACTTAAGCAGGAGAAACTACCATCTTAAGGAATGCAGGTCAGTTTGACTCCCTTTCTGTCACCAAAACATGACTATATAATACTAACATAAAGGTAGATCTGTGTAGTAGTAAACATCAGACATGAAATCATTAATGCATCACTTGAGTAGAGAATTGTTAATTAACTGGGATATCCCAAATATGGATGTGACTTTTCTGATTACTCAAGTAAAATTTATCCCCTCCTTCGTGGTACTTCTCATCAGCTGGTGTGTATGTTCATTTGCTTAGTTGTCTTTGTGTGTGTTTCTCTGTGTTAGGCACATTATGATGGGTTTTGTTCATCTTAGTCACTTATTTTTTTCCAATCTTGGTTGCATGGATTTACAACTGACAGAAGAGATAGATATGGACATTTTTCCCCTAAAATGTTTTTATTTTCCTTCCTGTAATATTTACTTTAATAAAAGTTTTTTTTTCCTAATAAGATATAAAATTTACCTCCTAGCTGTAGTGGGCCCAATATAGATTCATCCAAGAAGCCTTTGAGTGAAAGTTTGGGATAATGGTTAGAATGTGTAGCTTTTGAAGCCTGTATGTCTGGATATAAATCTAAGATTATCCTCATAGTAGTACTGTAATCTTAGTACAATTACTTAACCTCCTTAGTATGCCCAAGTTTCCTCATCTGTAAGAAAGTGATAATAATCCAATTAGAGATGATTAAGTGAATTAATGGATGAAAATTATCAGTATATTCAGGGCCTGGTCATACTGGCATTGTTGTTATAAATTATTATTCTTAATTTAAATTAACAACTCTGTTCCTAACAGAGTGAAGGAAGCACCAAGAACCTTGACTACTCATGTTGCTTCTGAGATGTATCCTTGAGTTGAATAAAATCCAAGAAGTCCAGTTCACTCTAATATGGAGCAAGATAAAAAAGAAGCAGTCCAGTTGAAAAGAATAAAGCTTTATCCCAGAGAAAACAAAGAATCTGTTTCTAGGTTTTCTTTGCCCTTTGCACCCCTATCAACTTGATGTATCTTTTCAAAGTTTCAAATTTTACTTAAAGTCATAATCAAAGAGAAAAAATTAGTAAACTAGAAATGAAGAATTTATATTTGAGTTCCAGAGTTGACAATACTAATGATAATGGCTTGAAAACATATTCTGAGCTCTGTGGGTCTTTTCCTTATCTATCTGATGAGAAGGTCAAACAAGACAGCATCAAGAAGTATCATTAAATGATTCTGTAGCATCTACCACATCAGGGAATGAAGGGCACAAACAATATGCCATTAAGTAAACACACACACACATACACACACAAATAGTTTTTTTCTTTAGGCTAGGATATTCTTTTTTACTTTGTGTGGAAGACAAAACCATGAGGATTAAAGTATTCCTAAACTGTTGACGTTGCTTCCAGAGGTAGTGTTATTTCACAGATTACTACTTTAGTTCACTCTAATATATGTAATGATGAACTCATTATATGTGAGTTCTAAGCTACAACTAAGTAACATGAAATGTTCCATAATATAAAACCCACAAAGAAGGGAGTGATTTAGTTTTGGGCTAAGTAAACATTGCAGAAAATTAAAGTTACCCAAGTTACCTTAATTATCAAAATCTTCAGCTTCAAAAAAAAAAAAACTGAGTCATTTTAACACTATCATGATGACCTAAACAAAATATATCTAATTAATTACTCCCTGTTTATTAAAAATGAAACTATAAGGATGTTCATCAATTTCTACACTATGATAACAGGTACATATAACCTTGGGGGGGGAAGATATGTGTGACTCCTTATCTAAAGGTATATCTAAATATACCCAGATTACTCTTCTATCTTCAAAATATAGAATTATATTATGATTCATCATGCACATTAGTTTAGCAGTTATTATTTCTGACAAACCTCATTGTGACCATTTTTGAGGTGTAATTATGTTAAAGAGTCAGAAAACCAAATAATGTAGAAAATATTTAAAGAAAGAAAATAAAATAAGGTGATCTGAGAGGACTTTCTTTACAGTAGGGATATTCAATGCATGATACTGATTTCAAATATTCAGATACTTTAAAATATTTTCACATATTGAAGTTATATTCTAGGTTGAAGAACCTCTTAGAAAAGTAAGGCTTGCATTAGCAAAGTGTTAGTGCCAGAGTGTCACTAGACATTTATTTCCTTTGGATTTAGTGTTCAAGTGGAATAAGAACTTTCTGGCTCATATTGTACATCACTCAAACATTGGGTTATCCAAATATGAAGACTGAGAACAAATTTCTTTTAAGTAAAAGGTCACACAATCAGTTGAGCACCAGCCATTACAAAAATAATAGACAGTAGTATGAAAAAATTATTCAATTTAAGAGCATTGAAACTAAAGGTCAAAACCACTTTCCACCTCTGTGACTTCTAGTTCTCTGAAATTCAGTGACCAATATGAATGAAATTCATCATATCAGTGTGGACCTGAGGTCCTGATGAATAACTTTTTGTGGGCACAAACATTAGGGGAATATTTATACTTATATATGAAACTAATATCCTTAAGAGTATTTCCAAAGCATTTGTTAATCTCCTTAAGTTCACAATTTTTTAAAAAAACCAGACAGTTATACAAATGCAAACAGATTGACTACAAAAATTTTTAATCAGGTTTTTTTCTAAGAAAGACGTCATATTTTTTTATCAGTTCCTCACTTTTTTTGTACCAGGGATTGAATCCAGGGGCACCTAATCACCAAGTCACATCCCCAGCCCTTTTTTATATTTTATTAGCAATAGGGACTTGCTGAATTGCTTAGGGCCTTGCTAAGTTGCTGAGGCTGGCTTTGGACTCACCGTCCTCCTTCCTCAGCTTTCCTCTATACTTATTTGCATTCCTGTTTATTTTATTCTTATCCTTGGATTTCTAATCACTGCATTTATCATCATAATTCAGTTGTTTAATTTTATCAAAAGTGGAAAACAGAAGTAATAGTCTACTTATAAAATATAAGGGCAAATAACTATATTTAACTAATACCATTTTCAAAGGCTGGCATGGGGAATTCCTAAACAGAATTTTTTCCCCTTAGACTTGATTTCTTATATTGGAGCTCCTTCCCCAAGAATCAGGATATAACTAACAAATCATTTTTCCCATGTCTTAAGTAATCCATTTTTAATTTCCTTTGATATATAGGTCTCAGATACCAAGGAAAGCTAAACTTATCCTTTAAAAATTCTTCAAGTGAAATAACAATGTTACCTTATTATTCAGAGTCATATAATTTTCCCATGGTTCTGAACTTTGCCATTCTGGGTTTTCATTTAGTGTGACCAGGCTCAAGGCACTTTCAACCATATTTTCCAAAAGAAAAAACACTTTCTACCCCTCAAAAATTATTTCAAGACTCCTACTTTAACAATAACAATGCCTTTTCTTGCAGAACCTCCCAGGTCTAAGATTAATTCCTTAACAAAGATTGAAGGTCAAGGTTCCTTTGCTTCTTTCCCTACATGTACTGTGTGTATTGTCCAGGGGTGGAGAGAAAATTTATCTTCCCCTTTCCTGAGTAAACATCTGGGACAGAAGTTTTGTCTCTGTTTTTATCCCCATCCCAAACATTATATTACATTAACAGTCCACTTTGGTGGAGAAATAAAATAGAGACAGTGCTTTGTATAGATAGAGCTTTTAAAAAATAATTGGATATTATTATACTTTTGACAACTTGCCAAATAGGTTTTCTTAGGAGCTAAACCACTTATTAAACAATAGAATATTTGGTGTAGCAATATAAATAGCTTATGCCTACAACTTTCTGATTAACGTGCATTTCTCTCCCACTGGGAGTAAAGAATAAACTCTGTGTTTGAAAATAGACCCTTATGTCAAGTAATTAAGTTTAATACAATTGGAAATAAAATACACATGCTATTGGTTTTCTCAAACCTTTTTGTCTTAAGATTATTAGCATTTACTCATTAATTCCAATTCAGGAAGCTTTCTTAAAGGCATGTAAAATTCCCAGTTTCTATAAATGTTTTGTATAAATATAAATTTAATGCAAAATTTCTCCAATCATATTATTTCCATTCCTTAATAGTTGAATGTGTGTAGTTTCCAATTTTGCTTAAACACTAAATACAATTGTTACCAAGGTCTCTTTTTAGGCTATACTCCCTTGATGACTGTTATGGTTTAAATATGAAGTGTCTGCAAAAAGCTCATGTGTAAGATAATGCAAGAAAGTTTAGAGGTGAAATGATTAGATTATAATATGACTTAATCAGTGGATTAATACTCTGATATGGATTAATTGGGCAATAACCATAGGCAGGTGTGATGTGGCTAGAGGAAAAAGGTTGCTGGAGGTGGTCTTTGTGGTTTATATTTTGTCTGTGATGAGCTGAGCACTCTCTCTTTCCGCTTCTGTGTTGTCATATCCTGAGCTACTTTCCTCTGCCACATTCTTCCCCTATGATATTCTGCCTCACTTTGAGCCCAGAGCAGTGTACTCAGTCATCTATGGACTGACACTTCTGAAATAGTGAGCCCCAAGTGAACTTTCCCTCCTCTGTGTTGTTCTTGCTGGGTCTTTTGGTCACAGCAATGAACAAGTTGACTAAATAAGTAACCTTATTTACTTTGATATCAACTATGATCTCTTTTACTCCAGTTTCCAAAAGTTTATTTGATGTCTTTGTTTCTTGAACAACATTTCAAATGATAAAACTCAATATGTTTTCTACTGAAGTTGCTTTTCTTCTTGTCTTTCCTAAATAAAAACATTAGGAAATTGAAATATCATCCTTTGTGCTGTTACCCAAGTTCAAAACTTTAGAATCAGTGGTGACTTATTTTCTTTTCAGTTGCTTCTCATAGTATTTATTTATCTCCCCACATGTGGGTGGAACCTACTTTCCCAGTTTTTTTTCCATCTATTTCTTCTTTCTTTTCCCACTCATCCTTATGCTCTAGGGCCTAATTTCCTCTTGGATTATTACAATAAATATTTCACTGGTTTCCAGATTCAATTTATGTTAATCAGCTTAATAAGCTTATTGTCCTTTGCTACAGTTTTACTGTGATTATGAATATGTTCAACAATATAAAAAAGGAACATAATTACAAGGCAAATGGAAGGCATGAAACAAATATTAACTTTATAGAAATGAAAATTATGACATTTAAAATACCCCCCTCCCCTGTCTGGGATTACAGAAGAATATACCTATACAAGAACATGTCAAGAATTAATGAAGACATAACAATGTGGATTATCCAAAATGAAAGAGGAGAAATGTTTGTTGAACTATATGACATTACCAAATGATATAGAATATGTATAATTTGAATCCCAAGAAAAAGAGGAAGGTAAAATGGTAGAGCAAAAAAAAAAAAACTTATGTAAATAGTACTAGAATATTTACAAATTTGAGAAACTTTAAATTGATAGTCCAATAACTTCAGTGTATCAAAAGTAGACCAGATAGACATTCACACACACACACATACACACACACACACACACACACACACACACACACTGTAATAAAATTTAAGAACAGCCATGAAACAAACAAAATCTTTAACCAGAATTTCAACTCCTGGGCATCTCCCCAAGAAAAATCCAGAAGTAATTTTATATTATTAGACCAAAAGTACATAGCACCAGACTGATAGAGGTTCACAGTTGCTTGGCCATGAAGAGAATAAAAGATTTCCTCAAAAATTAAATAATTCATCTGTCCACTGCAAAAAAATTTAAGTAACTGGGAAGGTTATTTTTTTTTAAATATGAATCTCATTACTGGAAAAGAGAGAATAGAAATTTGCTTTCAAGTATTGGGTAACAATCCAAACTAAAAGCAAAATCAAGTTAATGTTCAGTGATACAAGTGATAGAATCCCATAAATTCTTCCTGACAAAGGATGACAGTGGGGAATTCATTATAATACATTAGGTTTCACCTAAATTTCTCCTATGTCAGAGAATATTTTGGAATCAGAGTTGCTAAATTAAGGGAAAAGGAAAAGTAGACTTGAACATTTGGAATGAGGATGGCTAGTGTGGGAAGTGAGAACAGTTTTTAGACTGAGTCAGTAGTTCATAACATGCTGTCTGATACAGTATATATTTATATAGTGTGAGAAACTTATGACTATTAATCTGGTTTTCAGGAGTGAATTAGAGAATCAAAGGATATGAAGTATTAGGCAGCAGACCCAATGTCACCTTCCAGGGGACTATACTGCTGTACTTTTTACAGAATTTGGTTGGTTGGTTAGGATTATGTCTCAGAGGATCCTATCTATATGAAGCAGTACTCCAGACTGTGATGATCTGAATGCCAGGACCAATTTCCTCTTTAGTTATTTAAAAAGAGTTATTTTCAAAAATCACAGGAAAGTGAACAGACTGTTCCCTGACACAATATCATGACAAAAGTCCTATTAAACCAGTAATTTAAGGCAAGAATTTAAGAGCTAGATTTTGGTGAGTATGGTGTGCCTCAGGTTGAAACTTGCAGTCCAGATACTAGTTCAAGAACAATAAAATTATCCCCTGAATTAATTAATTTTGAGACTATGACTCTTGCACACTAAGGCAGGATTGGCTCAGGACTAAGAGATGAAACTGAATCTCTAGATTTGAGTTCTACAAACCCTACATAGGGCAGTAGAGTCCAAGGTTTGTGCAGGATGGAACTGGAGAGGACAAGTATTGCCATGATCTTGGATAGCCAGAAAACTGTATGTTTCATATCTCACCTAAATTTAATATCACTTTTTAGCTTGGCCTCACTAGCATTTGCTTTTCTTCATTCATTGCTCTCATGCAATCATCAATTATGTTTTGAATATGTGTTCAAAGCAAAAGGATTCCTTAAAATCTGCCCTTAACCTCTCCCATCCCTTTTGAAATTATAGCACATTTGATCTCTGACATTTCTTGAATAAACAATTTATCTTTTTATTTGTTGCAAATGAATCAAGTTATCAAACTCTTCTCTTAAGTCTCAATAGATGAAGCTTATTTTATCACCTAATTATGGAACTAACTGGAGCTCTATTTCAGAGTCTTTGGAAGCCTCACAAGCTCAGAGGACATATACAGTTTGTCATATTTGTATATGTGTAATCACCAGAACATAGTTTGTGTTTTTCTCTTCTACTAGAAATTCATACCATCTTATAATTTTTACTATAAGTCCACATTGTATAAAATATAATCTTTCAGTTTCTTCTCAACACAATTTCTTTTAATGGAATTTTGGATTGTAATCATGTATAATCGTGTTTTAGTCAGCTTTTACACTGCTGTGACCAAAAGACCTGAAAGAACAATTTCAAGGAAGAAAAGTTTATGGTTTTAAAGGCCTCAGTCCATTGATGACCAACCCCATTCCTTAGGGTCTCAGGTGAGATAGAGGAAAGCAGCTTCAAATGTTGCACCAGGAAACAGAGAGAGACACACACACACTCACCAGGGACAAAATATATACCCCAAAGGCATGCCTCCAATGATCTACCACCTCTAACCATACTCTACCTGCCTTCAGTTACCATCCAGTTACCCCTATCAGGGAATAATTCATTGACTGGATTAAGGCTCTCATAATACAATTATTTCACCTCTAAATTTTCTTGCACTGTCTCATACATGAGCTTTTGGGGAATACTTCATATTTAACCATAACAAATGGATTATAAATTATAATCATGTAGCATTAATTCCATGTTTTTCCTTTTTAAAAATAATGTTTAATATACTTTTAATAATTACTTATATTCATGTTAGAAATTGTATTTCCTCATTTCTTACCATGATGAATGAAGTATACAGTCTTAATCTATATATATCTGTTCAGTGATAAATAGAAAAGAGAGAATTAAGTGGAGACCTAGATATAACTTTTATTTAAGTTCAAAAGTCTACATTTGTCATAAGGATAAACTTATTTTTAAAATTTAATGAAACTTGATAAGAGATACTGTTTCTTTACTATACAGGGACATACCTCTGATAAGATTTAGTCATCTTGAAGTTTTATGAGACATGTAACTGGCTTATCTTTTTGCTGGGATATTAAAATGATTCACTACTCTTTCAAGCTATACATTATTCCAACCCAGCTGTGTCTGACATTTCAGACTGATGGTTGAGAATCATGAGTACTATCTAGCTCAGTTCTCAACAGATATTTCAATTTCAAAACCAGAATTCAGTATGATTATAGAACCAAATCTTTAAGGTTCTGGATATTTGTTTATATAGATTTAAGATTTGATATACTTACTACTGAATCATGAAAGTTTGCGAACAACCAGACGTCCCTTTATTTGTATATCTTTTAAATATAGTGACAATAACACAGTATTGGTAGTAGTAGGAGTAAAAATACTGACAATTGAAACTAACATATGTAGAACACAGCTGTGCTGTGTGAAAGCACATTGCATGAATTATTTAATCTGCATAATAATCATATGAAGAGATATTGTGATGACTCTCAGTTTTTTTTTTAAAGAACAATACTTTACTTTGTCCAGTGTGTACATTTAGTGAATGACTAATTACTGTTCTATCCAAGGTTTTCTGATTCTGGTAGTGAGTTCCCCAAAACATCTTTTTATATTATTCCAAGAACATTTAACATGAGGTCAAGTTTCTTCCACAATTTTTTGTTGTACAATGCAGTGTTCTTACTATAGGCACAGTATTATGCTTACATCTCTAGAACTTATATGTCACAATTTAAGCTTTATATGTATTGAATAGCAGCCTCCCATTTCCCCTCTCCCTAGCCCCAGGGAGCCACCATAATATACTCTACTTCTATGCATTTGACTATTTTAGATACCTCATAAAAATGTAATCACGCAGTACTTTTTTTTCTGTGACAAGCTTATTTCACTTAGCATAATGTTCTACAGGTTCATCCCTGCCATTAAGTATGGCAGAATTTCCTTCTTTTTAAAAGCTGGATAATATTCCATTGTATGTGTATGCATTTTTTATCCCTTTATTCATTTACAAACATATATATTATTTCCATGTCTTTGCTACTGTGAATAATACTGCATGAATGTGGGAGTGCAGATGATAGCTTTTTAAGATACTGATTTCAATTATTTTGGACAAAAGACTAGTAGTGGGATGACTGAATCATACGCAGTTCTCTTTTAAATTTTTAAAACATTAAAATTTTTGATTGACACATAATATGTGTATATGCTTGTGATGCACAGTGTGATGTATTATTTCATATGTATATATTAAGTAGAGGTCAACTTAGGGTAAATAGCACATCTTTTATTTTAAACTTTACAATTTCTTTATAGTAAGTGTATTTAAATTCTTCTATTTTGAGATATGTAATGCATTAGGTTTAATTACATTTGCCCTGCTGTTATATAGAACAGCAGAACTTATTCCTCCTACAAACCAATAATATTGTACCCATTCAGTGACCTCTCCCTAGCCTCTACTGTCTCTGGTAACCACTATTCTACTCTAAACTGCTGTAAAAGCAACTTTTTTTAGATTCTACTTATGAATGAGAATCATGCAGTTCTTGTCTTTCACTTAACACATTGTCCTCCATATCCATCTGTTGTTGCAAATGTCAGGATTTCATGTTTTTTTTTAATAACTGAATAGTATTCTTATATATATATATATATATATATATATATATATATATATATCACATTATCTTTAGTCATTTTTGTCCCTTGAAGGAAATTTAGATTGATTCTATCAAACTATTTTTATTTTATTGAGGAAACTTCATAATGTTTTTTCTAGTAGTTGCATCATATTTCATTCCACCAACAGTGTACAGAGGTCTCAGTTTATCCACATCCTTGCCAATATTTGCTATCTTTCTATTTTTGGAGATAACATCCATCCGAACATTTTTGAAGTGACAAATATTTCTTTGTGGTCTTGATTTGCGTTTCCCTGATGATTAGTGACGTTGAGCATCCTTTCATAACTGTTGGCCATTTGTATATCATCTTGGACAATTGTCTACTCAAATGTTTGCTCGTTCTTGCTACTGAACTTGTAGGAGTTCCTTATATATTTTATATACTTACACTTTATGAGATATATGATTTGTAAAGACTTTCTCCCATTCCGTAGGTTGCATTTTCACTGTGTTGTTTCCTTTGCTTTGAAGAAGCATTTGGGTTCTACCCACTTGTCTAATGTTTTGCTTTCATTGCCTGTATTTTATTGTCTTTTTTTTTCCAGGAAATGATTGCCAACACCAATATCATATATTCAAGGGATTTTAGAGATTTGGGTCTTATGTTTAAGTATTTAATCAGCTTTGAGTAATTTTTGTGCATGGTGGAAGATAAATTTACAATTTCATTATTTTGCTTATGCATATTCAGTTTTCCCAGTTCAATTTTTTAAAAACACTATCCTTTCCTCATTTTGTATTCTTGGCAGACTTGTTGAAAATCAGTTGAATGTATATTAACGGGTATATTTCTATGCCCTTTATTCTATTCCATTGGTCTTTATACCTGTACCATACTGTTTTAATGACTATAGCTTTGTAATACTGAAATGAGGAAGTGCAATACATCCAGCATTGTTCTGTTCTGGCTATTCAGAAACAAATTATCATTTATAGTAAATTGTTATTTAGAAGTTTGGAGAATGTGAACAGGAAAAAAAGGAGATATTCACATTTTTTTAATTTAAATATAATTACATCATTAAGTGTAATAGCAGATATTTAAATAAGCTACTCAATAAAGGTTCATTATACCCTGGTAACTGCTAAATCCTTGTAATATGAAAATTAATAAGATAAAACATTGTCTTTAAAGGAATTCAGTCTAAAACCATTAATTATTTTCAATTAATCAAATCACTAACCATTATTCAAATAGCTTTATTTAAATGCTATTTCAACTAAAATACAACTGAAAAATACTTGTAAGCAGAATATTTCAGTTTTGACATAAAATAAAACCCCAGAAAAATAATGCTTCTTTTCAGATACAAACTAGATGACCCCTACAGTTAAAAGACTCGTGGGAACCTTTTTAGTGGTAGATAAAATGGTCAAACCTTAACAACAACTGAAATCAATATAAACAATTATGGAAGTTACAAATCTAAATTTACTTCTAAACCACAAAAACTGGTTGATGATATAGATGGGGGGAGGAAATCGTGGAGGAATATAACATGATGTTTTACAATTGATAAATACAAAGAAGTAAGTATCTGAGCATATTTCTATGTTGTTCAACTTGAAGAACTCTTCAAAATTTCAGGGAAAACATTGAAACTACTATACCTTCTAACAGAGTAAAAGTCTAAAATAAGTCAAAATCTAAAAATTTTGTTTGAAGAGCTGAAAAATATCCCTAAAAAAGAATATTTTAAAAATAACTGCTCTGGGTTCATAGTGAAACTGAGTATACATAAAACTGAAAAAGAACATTTTTTTCAAAAATGCATTTATGTAGATCAAAGATACTTTGAATTTTTTTGCATATTTGGGGATTATATTACTAAAAAATGACAAAAATATATAGTAGCAGTTCAAATGTAAAGGGAAATAACTTACTAGTATGTAAAATAACATGGATGAATTTTTATAATACTATTTTGTACAAGAGAAAACAAAGTCATATATTGTATAACTCATTTAATATAAAGATTAACATAAGCAAAATGAATACATTATGATAGAAATTAAAACACTGATTGTCTGGAGTGAGACTGGAAATTGAATGGAGAAATTTTAAGATGAAGGAGATATTGTATTTTGACAGTCTTGTATGCATTACGTGGGTGTGTGCATTTGACAAAATTCAATGAGAAGTACTTTTAAGAAATGTCTTTTGCATTTAAATTATATTATATAATATTTTCTGGATTTCTGATGCTTTATGTATTTCATATTTTAATTTTAATTTCTATGGCAACTTTGTGAGAAGTGTACTATTATCATTTCCATTTAACAAGTGGGAAAACAGAAGTTAAGGGGAATTAGAGGCAGAATTAGATTCCAGGATAAGCTTCCTCTGAACACAAACTGTTAAACACCACTTTATTTTATTCTTGTCTTCTGTGAATTACAATAGCAATTATATTGGAGTGTTACATTAAGTGAAGTTGATTTTAGAAAAAGAAACCGTTATATAATAATACTAGAATAATAAAATAAGCTTTATTTATACTTAATGACTATTTCATTAATGTATACATATAGTGTTCATTATTTTAGCATTAAATGAAAACACATTATTCAATAGGAAGGACATTATTTATAAGAAAAATTCTTGGTAATTATGCTTAGATCATGACTAAGTACCTGAGTAAATATGTTGAAAATGGATTAATTAGGGAGGGAAAAAATCAAAGCAGATAATGTTTTGTTCCTTTTTTTGTCTTTAAATTTTAGAGACAGGGTCTTGCTGAGTACCCAAGTTGCTTTGGGCCTCACTAAGTTGCTGAGGCTGGTTGAAATTGGTAATCCTCCTGCCTCAGACTCCAGAGCCACTGGGATTACAGGTATTTGCCACTGTGCCCAGCTTGTTCCCTCTTCTTATATGAATAAAAATTAAAGTAATAAAAATAATAATTATAAAATCATGATAGAAATAGTAAATTTAATATAATAAAATGTTCTATTTTATGCGAGTATTAATATATTGGTGTATATTATAGAATACATTCTAAAATACTAAAATAAAAATAATAAATAACAAAAATAAACATGGCAGTACAATTGAGAAATAAAAAATATTCAGAATTTCCTGGAAATATATTATAAGGACTCAGAGAAAGTTAAAACTTGAACCTAACTCCCTATGAAATGTGACTTCAGGTAAATTGTGGAATTTACCTTTTCTGCAATATTACCCAAAGAGTTGTTCTATCTAATTTTAAATATATGATAAAAAATGTGAGGGGTTTTGTTATCACTTTGAAATTTGGGATTCTGCAATAATGTAGAAATGATAGTATTTTAAGGTGAATTACGACTCTCCCACACTAGAATATACAATGTAATTTTTCAAAATATATTTGAATATAAAACCATTTTATAAATGCAAGGGCATTAAGAAACTTAATGTCTGCAGTACATTCCACATGAAATGTACTGTAGACATTTAAAGAATCTGACTGCTCTTGTAATAAACTCTTATAGTTACTAAGAGAATCACGAATGAAGATTTACTAAATGATCATACCTATTTGTATTTATGTGAAAAAAATAAAAGCTAATGAGTACTTCAACTTCAATATTAAGAACCTTAGTAATTCAATTACTTTATTACTTTATTATATTGATCAGACTGGATCCTGAATTTTGTTTATTTCTAGTATCACATTTTAAAAGGGTCTTTGAAAATTTAGAGGATGAAACAGTGAAAAAAAAAGAAATGTGAGGATCATTAATAGAACTCAACATAATGAATGTGTAATGAATATTAAGTGCTAATTATGAAGTTCCATGAAGGGAGGGAAGAAAGAATGCCAATGGTACAATAACATTTCTCTTTATAAATGAAGGGATGCCCTAGATACCTTGTCAAAATCACAAGTTGCCCATTTCAAACTTATTTTATGATATCCAGTGAATTAATTTTATTATAGCATACTATATTTTCAAATAGCTTTAAGAATTGCCACGGAGCAGTAAAAATGGACAAATGTAATTGTCACATGATAGATTGGAAAAATAGGAACGTTTTCACAGATTAACATATAAAAGACTTGTTTCAGCAGTTCAACTGCATTTTATCTTATGTATATATTTGCATAAGTGGTCAATGGAAGCAGATGATCACTGCAAATTTGTCACAAAAAATGACAAAATAATAATAAACTGAGGAAAAAAGTTGTCAAAAGGGTTTTAACAGTTTACACCCAAATAGAAAGCCTGAGTTTGAAGAATATGGAGTCCTTTACAAAGAGAAAAAGAGATTCCAGGCAGACATAATAAATAACTCTACTTTGGATATCTAGACAAGATGACTACAGGGAGAAGTAGGAACTAAATAAACTTGTTGGAAGCATGAATAAAATATGTGAAAGTCATGTGGAAGCAAAATAAAATTTGGTCCCTTTAGTTCCATAGGGTCAAAAGGGAGCAAGGAAATGGAACATGCAGATACATAAATTTCAGATGAATAATAAGAAATTTTTTCAATCCTTAAAACTGTATGAATATGCTTTCATTGCCCAAAACCTAAGTGTTCTGTCTCTGGCTGTGTTTAAATATAGGCTGAGTTTACTTATTATAAAAAAAAGTATAGAAATGCTCTAAAAATTGTTATCTCGGAAGCGTTTATATAGTACCTTATTCTAACTTGGAGATATGGCTCCATCATTAATCAGCTTATGTCACCTTGGACAAGTCATGTAATTTTTGGAACCTAAATTATCTCTAAAAGGAAGGTTTTTATAATAAAAGAAGAATCAAATTCAAACTGTCATTTTTTGTGCTATACTTTTAAAAATTGTTGTTCAGTGTTAAATCAGGATAGCTCAACTGATTATACTTCCTTAGAGCCTCAATATAGATGGATCTCAACTATCTATGTCAGAAGACACAATGCTTTAACTGAATCTGTTCATCCTAGAAGGAATATGTTGGAAATCAGTTTAGTTTCCAGCACAGCTGCAAAATTTTAGAACCCCAAGGGAAGGGTGTTGTTCTTCGTGAAACTTGGAAGGGGAAGATAGTTGCTTTAGGGAAGGCATCACAGCCAGAAGTGAAGATGTCTAATTTGGTTATCTGTCACCCTCTCAGCATCATTTGGCTTACCTAGTATCTCACTGTGGCTTCTTTCCTGGTTTTCTCATAATGTGTTCCTCTTGTCTTCTTCATTTTTTGTGTGCAGGTATGTCAGTAAATTAATTTGTAATGCCAGTAAAAGTACTTTCCAATTGGCTGTGACTTGAAGCAAAGCCCACTTTAAATCTTGATGTTAAAGGTAGGATACTGATCACATACTTGGAAGTGAGACATATTAAAAGAAAGAGTGCTGAGAACTTGGGTCCTTAGTCATTCAACTCTATTGTTTGGCTTGTGAATCAGAATGTATAATTGTCCATAGCTCAGATCTGATGCATTGTTGTGGTTGTGTAGAGAAAAAGAGAGAGGGTGAAAATCTGTAGGAAACCAGGAAGTGCAAAAAGGCGGTAAGTGCTTCCATGTTGCTGTGTTTCCCTTAAAAGTAATTTTTTTGTTGTTTTATGGGATATAAAATCTTTGAATACTTCATTCTTTCTTAGATTACTCTTCAGATTTAAGTGTGAGCTTACAGTAATGAAATATTTAACAAAAAGTGTCTTTTGGTGGATCAACTCACTGGTGGGTCTGCAATATCATGTATCAATATCAATTTTCATTGCTTATTTTTCTTGAATAATAATATAAAAACATTATTAACTTTAGTTTATTTGAGGCAGTTTTTTAAAAACCTGATAATTAAATGGCCCTAATTATCTTAAAATATGTTCTACCAAAGTGTAACCAGTGTACCTAATTTAGGGCTGATAAGGGGGAAGAGGCAGCTGTTCAGAACCCTCCTCTGGTTCTCTCTTCCAAAGTCAGATGATTAATTTTCAGGTTTCTTTGGGTTTAGCATACTGAAGACTGAGTGGATGAGGAAAAAAAAAAAAGACTTATTTCCTAGGCTGTGGGTATATAATTTCTTTGACATTTGTTGATTTTTATTTTTTAAAATCTGTTTCATGAAAGCATGCCCATTATCACAAAATAACTTAAAATATTAGCACAGGAAACATAATATAGTTCACCATATTTAAAGGTAGAAGGCCAGACTTTATAGGCTTTGATGTTTAATAACATGTTTGAGTCAAGTGATTCAATCACTTGAAACCTTAATCTGTTCATCTATAAATGGTCAGAATCCCTTTATTTGTTTGAAGAAATTTAAGACATTTTAACAAATGTTTATTTGAAAGCACTTCTAAAATGTAAAAATTTTAGAAGTTGTTACTTTAAATGAGTCGTTCTATAGAAAAATAAATCTAAGAACTAAATAGTTCATTCTTACAGACTATGTAAGTATAAGCTCTTGAAAATGTGAATCACTTGAATGACTAGGTTTTTGCTTTTCATGAATCTCTAATTATTCTCAATAAATGATTTTTATCTAAGCAATATGGATAGTTGTAATTGCTTTCAATTCAATTTTCATTGCTTATTTTTCTTGAATAATAATATAAAAACATTATTAACTTTAGTTTATTTGAGGCAGTTTTTTAAAAACCTGATAATTAAATGGCCCTAATTATCTTAAAATATGTTCTACCAAAGTGTAACCAGAGTGCATATTATTACAGTGGTTAAGCAGAGATTAAGTCCTATTCAGTTCTAGTTCCAAGCCTCCAATATGACATTTCCAATACCTTTTCCACAGAAGTAGCTGATGAATGCAGTTGTTAATGGCTCCCTTTTATTTGTAAAGCTTTGTAATATTTATTATTTAAATTAATAAACACCATGACTACAATAATCACAAATGGTAAGATTTAAAGGGCTTTATGTATTACCTAACTCCTATTATCCATATATCATTTGAATTGCTTCTTCAGTTCATTTTCAATCATTTACCATAGTGGAGAACTCCCTATTCCTGAGATATTGGTTCCCTTTTTATAGGTTTTCATTTATTCCCTTATTAACCATAAAATTTTTTCAAATAATTTTCTTTCTCTGAATTTTCTCTTTATTCCATTGGGAAAAAATATGGAGATAAAGCACAACTCATGCATTTATCAAGTCAAATCAATCAAGGCAATCAAATCAAATCAAGTTGCGTAAAGAAAGTTATTTAAAAATGGACGGGTTTTTGTAAATGAAAATTTCAACATTGTATCATATTTGGACAGCATTCCTGCCTGTGAGTTTTCTACTAGTCTTTTGAAACACAAATGGCACGTCCAATATGAACCCTGTTTCGACATCCCAGGCATAGGGATACTTTTACTTCATATAACATTTTTTAAATGCCTCTTCTATTGCCTATGTTGCCTTATATTTAAATGTATTAATTTATGTTTTTGTCTCCAAAATAGGTCCCGAAATCATAAATATCAGAAAATGTATCTTATTTGTATCTTTAGCACATAAAACAGGGCATATGATTATTTAATGGATAGGAGAATGATAATGGTCTAAAAATCTTTTTCCTTCTAGCTTTTCTCCAGTAATTTCAGTATAGCTTCTAATTTTACATAATTTTGAACATGATATTGAACTTGATGATTCTTGAAAAATTTTCACTGAATATTACTTTTTGGTTTAAGAGTACCAAAAAAATTTTATTAGTCATCAAAAATTAATATTTTAGTAAATCTGCTGTCATAATGTCTTAGTCCATTGAGGCTGCTATAACAAAATACCAAAGATTATGAGTCTTAAACAATGAATATTATATTTCTCACATTTATGAAGTTTGGGAAGTACAAAATACCATGTCTGCTGAGGGTTCACTTCCTAAATGATTCATTGTGAACTTACATGTTAGAAGGGGTGACAAAGTTCTCTGATATCTCTTTTACAAGGATACTGATTACATTTATTAGGGCTATTATGACCCAATCATCTACCAAAGGTCACAACTCCAAATACCATCACATGTGGAATTATTAAGTTTTAACATATGATTCTTGGAGGGACACAGATAGTCTTTATGTTATGGTTTAGATATGAGGCATCCCCCAAAAGTTCATGTGAGACAATGTAAGAATATTCAGAAGTGAAATGATTAGGTTATGAGAAATATCCACTGATACAGATTAACTAGATGGTAACTATAGGCAGGTAGGTTGTGGTTGGAGGAGGTAGGTCACTAGGGGTATCCCTTTGGGGTTTATATTTTGTCCCTGGTGAGCAGAGGTCTCTTGCTGCTTCCTGGTTTCCATATCCTGAGCTGCTTTCCTCTTCCATGCCCTTCTGACATGATATTCTGCCTTACCTTGGACCCAGAGCAATGGAGTTGACCTATGTATGGACTGAGATCTCTGAAACCATGAGCCCCAAATAAACTTTTCCTCCTTAAAATTGTTCCTGTGTGGTCTTTTGATCACAGCAGCAAAATATCTGACTAAAAGGCTATAATACACAGTATTAACAAAGCTATTTGGGTCAATTCATCAACCAACAAATATTTACTTATTTATTATAAGTACTTGATGGAAGCTTCAATGGATAAATTAATTCCTGCTGTTTGAGAATTATAAGTAAAAATATAAGAGAAATATAGGAAACCACTCAGTGTGCAATAGACTAGGGGTCTATTGCAATTTGTATGTATCCACTCTCTAACAATGATTTCCTTCATGTAGACAAATTTGAGAATTTCTTTTTTTTTTCTTTTTTGCAGTACTACGGATTGAACCCAGGGCCTTGGACATGCTAGGCAGGAGCTCTATCATTGAGCAGCCCAATAGAGACCAATTTGAAAGGAGCAAGAAGGCAGCGAAGAAAAATCCCAAGAGAAAGTTTTGGTATATATAACAAAACTCCATCTCTATCTCTTGAGGGGCTGATTTCCCTCTAGTCCCTCATAGATTTTTTGTCTTATTTGTTGCATTCAGATTTTACTCTGGATTTTAGGACTTACAAAACTTTTCTCTTTGAAATGTTTAAACCCAGCATATAATAAAGTTTACATTATAGTAGGAATATGTCCAAACCCAAATGTGTCACACCCATGATAAGTGAAACTAAAGCTTCGAGGATTTCAATTTTAGACCATAGTAATATGTCCTTCTAGAGTCTGTAATAACAGCAATAACAACAGCATTCTATTTAATGTCCACAAAGGCACTATATTAACAAAATATATTTTAGGAGATAAAAAAAAGCCTAGGTAAGATTATACATCTATTTTCTGATAATATCCTATATTTTCCCTACACATCACACATGGCACTGTATTATAATTTCTTGATTTTCTGAAATCTACCCTGTAGACTCAAAGTTGTGAGAGAAGATACCTGTCCTATCTTTTTAACTTCCTGAGGGATGAGTACACTGCCACGATGAGGGCTATGGTTAGATATCCTAGGAACTACATTGGCTCTGAGTTCATGGACATTGTGTTTTCTACTAAAGCCAGTATCATTATTATCAGAACTCAGGATACATTGGAGAGTGAAATCAAGCTCATCTAGTCTCTCCTCTAAAAAGCATCAGTACATATGGCTTAATCCAGGGGATACATTCATCTTCTGTATATTGGTATCTGAAGGAGTTCACAGGAATTCCATTTCACAGCATCCAGCTTTTTAACACATGGCAAACCTATATGAGTGAGGTTCCCAAGTCATTGTTTAGTACCTGCCCAACATAGCTTTTCTGTATAGTTCCCAAAACATAATAGGTTATCACTAATTGTTCATTAATAACTATATGGGAATGAATGCAATAACACTGAATAATAAATCTCTTTTATATTTGGTGATGTGTAAGTGAATAACAGTTCCTCCCTAAGTGAGGGTTCATAAGATTCTCTTTGAATATGAGCATTGGTTAAACACATCAATATTGTTAATGAATTAATGAGATGACATACTTAGGGCAAATTTTGATTAACTGGAATTATGTTTCAGGTTTAAATTTTATACAGAGATAACATATTTAGAATGAACTGTAGCTATAGGCTTTATTTAAGATAGACCCATGAATGGGATATGCTACATTTGGCTGATAGTGAATTTTATATAGGTTTAAAAGCAAATGTTTTAGATGTCTTCACTTAATTATCTTTTGTTCCAAATCTGGTTCATTCAATAAAAAGTAGAAAAATTAGGGGTGCATTAGTATATGAACAGCAATAATATTTTGCCTCTATGTTCATTACACTTTGTCAGAAATATTTTATTGACATATAATAGTTATACATAGTGACAAGGTACCATTTGATACATGTGTACAATGTGTAATCTAATTAGGATAATTAGCATTTTTCTCTTTAACATTCATTATCTCCTTGTGTTGGGAACCTTCAAACTCCTTTATTCTAGTTCTTTATAATATAGGCCATAAACAGTTGTGAACTACTGTCAACTGACTCCAGTATAGAATTTTAGAATTTATTCCTCCTATGTTACTGTATTTTGATATTTATTATGCAACCTCCATTTCTGTATCCCCTATTCTTCCTAACCTCTAATGATTACTATTTTCTATTTCTATGAAATCAATTTTTATAGCTTCCACATAGGAGTGAGATTGTTATTCAGTCTCTGACTTATTTCAGTTACCATAATACTCTTAAATTCTGTGAGACCATGATTAATCTGAAAAGTTATTTGATTTAAAATAGATACTTATGACATTTCTTGCAAATAATTATCCATTTAAATGTGGAAATTGTGATATTTGTCACATCATCTGCAATTGTCAACAAGATTATAACTTTCTATAGAAGTTTCTCACAAACCACCAGTAACTACTGAGAAAAATAAAGTGCCAAATCATGTGTACCAAAAAAGGAATGAATCAACAATGATTCAGGAGTTTCAATTAAATTAAAATAAGTGGTTTGTAAAACTTAGAATACATAATTCATATGAAAGGAAACACATGTGTATATACACAGTCACACAAACACATATTTTTCCTTTTTATAGTTGTAGATGGACATAATACCTTTCTTTCTTTCTTTCTTTCTTTCTTTCTTTCTTTCTTTCTTTCTTTCTGGTGCCTAGGATTGAACCCAGTGCCCCACAAGTGCTAGGCACTTGAACAGAGTACTAAGCACTTTACAACTGAGCTGCAACCCTAGCCCCAAAACACATATTTTCTTGAATGTCTCAGAAACCAAATGATGTTAAGGACATGCTTCTGAAAAAATATAAAACACTTTATGTTTGTATATCCACTATTGATCTGAAATAATCCATTAATACCAGTAAATTAGAAATGTCCTTTATTCATTTGCTGAGACAAATCTCCATCCAAACCAGAATGTGATTTTTATTTCTTTACCTTGACTTATAACTTTATGGCATGTATTCCCAAAAATATATATATTTGCTCCCCTCCTCCCTATTTATCTATCTTTGTTTGTATATAGTTATATTTTAATACTTTTTCATAAATTGAAACATTCTTAGGTAATTTTTTTCCATAGTTATATGGAGATCTTATTGTATTAATTCGTGGAACTATAATTGATCAATTTTACAGCCTATTGAGCTTTTATAATTATAAATGATCATATGAATGTAATACAATATTATATTTCCATTTTATTAGGAATAAATGATAGAGTTTGTGTTAGTAAGAATCCCTGCAAGTACCAGATGGCAAACTCAAACTTAGTAACTTGATTAGAAATTAACAAAGGGGCCATTTTTCAAAAGTATGAAGGGTCTTCAGCAAATCAGCAAGAAATCGTGTAGTACCTCAGGCCTGGCAACAGTATAGAGCCCTACTCCTAGATCTAAAGGGAAAATATTCAATTACTCAAATTTTGAAAATGTAGATCAAGAGAAGGTAGAAAGAGAGGGCCTGCTGATAAGTGTGGTCTTTATACATAGAAAATGCAGGCAATTCAACTTAATGGGAGTCTATTGAGGTATAAATTCTTCAACCCCATCCTTCTTCAGACTTCCCTAGGGTTATCAGTACTTTCCATTAGCTAAAAAATCAACAGCTGGTAGTCAAGGGAATTGATTGATGTCCAACTTGATAAACTGACTTACCCATTTCCCAAAGCACAGAGTAAATGGAGAAATAGATATGAAAGTGAAAAAAGTTAGTTAGCACCATATATGTGTATGCGTATATGTACATATATGTGTATACATGTTTATATATGTGTATATATATGTCTACATATATATATGGAGGGAAAGGGAGAACAGAGATCTATGCTACTGTCTATGAACTTTCCTGTGTTTGTCTCTTGGAGCGAAAGAGTAAGAGTTTCTTAAAGCTTCATAATACCATATGGTTTTCCAAATTGTTTGTATGACTTAGTACTCCAATTACCAATGTACAGCAATTCCTTTTTGTTATACTTAACATCACTTAGTTTCTGAGACATCCCCTTATTTCTAATAAGTTTGAACCAGGGTAGGTAGGTAGGTAGGTAAGTAGGCAGGCAGGCCAGGCAGGCAGACACATTCCTTTGTCAGCCATAAAATTGGAAATAATATCTCCAATTGGATACCCTGTATTTGTATTCTCTTCATGGTGTCTTTTGTTAACCAAATGTTCTTAGTTTTCAAATAATTCTTATGGCTCTGGATTTTGAGTTTTATTGTTAAAAGCCTTCCCTACTCAGAGTTTTAAAAGATAGTTTTTGAGTGGGGGATGTAACTCAGTGATAGAATACTTGCCTAGCATGTGCTAGACCCTGAGTTTGATCCCTAGTACTGGACAAAACTGAATAAATGTAATATAAACTTAAAATATAGTTATCTATACTTTCTTCTTGACATTTTGTTTTATTTCTATATTTAACTCTATACTCCAACTCAACTCTTTGTAACTTGAAGGTATAGATCTAATTTGCTTTCCATACAGTTTACCAATTGTCTCAGTGGCTTGTTGAATAATCTACCACTCTGCAATTTATACAATTTCTATTCTTTTAATCAGAATATCTATTATAGTACAAAATCTATGCCTTAATTTCCATGCCCTCTAATGTGATGATATCCGTTCTTCTGATGATTATCTTTTTCTCTTACATACATTGAAATTGGCTTGTGCATTACTTTGAGAATTACTGTTGGGATTTTGATTAGAATAATTGGAATCTAAAGACCAATTTAGGTTTGGATTTATATCTTAAATATAAATTTAGGTTTGGATTTATATATTAAACCTTCCTATACCATGAATGTAGTGTAATTCTTTATATATCTTTAATAGCATTTTCTCCTAAAGTGACTGGTATCTTCTTTGCTATAAATATTTCTAAGAATTTTATATATTTTGTTGCCATTTTAATTATTTTGTCTTGGGTTTTCCCCAAACATAGAATTCTTGTACATGGGTCATTTATTTGCGGATTGTTTTTCTAATTGTTATAGAATTTGAAAAACAATGACCCCCAGAAGAAAGATGAAAAGCAACCACAAGGAAAAAGGGGAACCACAAGCCCCAGGGAGAAAGGAGGACAATGAGTCCCAGAGACAGAAGGGAAACAATGGGTTTGGGACTTTCACCATTTCACAGAACTTTCACAACTGCTCCCCTTAACTTGGACTTTGAATTTGCAAAATTTTTCCCCCTGACACATTCTGCTATGATTCAAGTCATACTTAAACCCTATAAAAAATCACACCCCTCTTGTAACTACTTGCCATTTGCTTTCCTGAAAATGTACCCCTCCTATGCTTAACTACACTGCTTAATAAAAGATATTGCTGATCCAAGGAGGTCTGTCCCCATTTTGGTTATTTTTGCTTTCAGAGAGAAGTAGGGAAAGGAAAGAAAACTATTAAAAAGATATTTGTAGTCAAGGTAGCCACCGCCATAGGAAACTGGCATTTAATCCCACTCATAATTTCTGAATATCTGTATGAAACAATTTTGGAAACTGGCCCTCTGAGGGATGAAATATGACAGCACTTATTCATTGACTCCATGACCTACTGTTCGAAAGTTACTCGATGAGCTCAACTTCAGACATCTGAGTTGTATGTAGCTGTATTGAATAAGTTTATAGACTAACAAATAAGAAGTATGTAGAACCTCACTGACAGATGGTAGCTATTCAAAATTAGTCATAGTTTGAGTAGATTTGTCCTGCAGATAACAGGGAATAAGAGTGGAAACCAAGAAAACCAAGAAGTTATGTGAAAGAGGTGCCCAATAGTTTTATTAAAATTTCTATTTTATCTGAGTTTTGCTGGGGAACAGATATGCAGTTGGCTTCATATTTCAATTCTCTGTACAGAAATATTCCTAAACTCAGCTGATAACTAATACTTTGTAGTTTTCACAGTCATGAGTGGATATCAACAGAACATTTAACAAATACTTTTTGCTGCATCTTTCATGGTGGTCATATAAAGTTAATTTCATTTTTTTACTGTTACAATAGGGTGTTTACATTATTTAATTTTACCAATATTTCCTTCCTGAGATTAAATAAATCTTGTCATGCAAATTATGTTTCCAGTTGGGGATCCAAGATGGCAAACTGGAGGAAGGCTGCATTCCTTATTGCTCCATGACTTGGGACTCAAACAGAGAAAATACTGTTTCCCTACAAGACAGCCCTTGCTTCCCACTGAACCCCTGGTTTTTTTTTTTGCCTATCCCCATTTTTCTGCTGCAAACATCAGCCCTTTGTAAGTATATCACCCACTTTAACATGCAGATCTCTAACTGACCTCCACTGACCATCCGTCTGTTGCCTGTTTGCCTACCTTTGCCTGCCAATTACCCACCTTTAACCTGCACATCACCTGCCACCTGATGTCTGCCTGCTGAGTGCCGGCCATTTGACTGTAGACCACCTGTGGAGTGTTCACTGCCCATTGCTGCCTGGAAGTCCATTGTCAGGGTACTGGCAGGTTTCGTTACACATGGCCACCAACATGTTGGGACAGGGCCTGGGAGTCCAGGGCCATGGGGCCTACATATTTGCCTCTGCCACCCCCCACCATCTCAGGGCACAGTTGCCTCAGGCGGGGGATACCAGTGAGGGCCAAGAGATGCATTGTCAGGGTACCTGCAGGTCCGATTATATCTGAGGTCTTCCTACTGGGTGTGCTAGTGGCCACGATCCGGCTGCCTCTTTGCAGGGTTGCTCCTTTGTATGAGCACATCCCTGGTGGTCCCTCTGGAAGTCAGAATGACATTGAGACCTTGGGACTGCAGCAAGGCAGAGCCTGGTGACTAAGGAGTGAAATCAAACAAAATACAGGAAGTGAAAAATCACTTGAATAAAGACTTAGAGATTGTGAAAAAAAGAACAAGCAGAAATCCTCGAAATGAAAGAATCAACCAACCAAATTACGAATTCAATAGAAACCATCACCAACAGACTACACAACTTGGAAGGCAGAATCTCAGGCAATGAAGACAAAATATATACTATTGAAAATAAAGACAACCATACAGAGAAGATAGTATGAAATCATGAACATAAATTCCAAGAAATATGGGATAACATGAGAAGACCCAATTTAAGATTTATCAGAATACACAAAGATGTGGAGACACAAACCAAAGAAATGCACAATCTTTTCAATGACATAACATCATAAAATCTCCCAAATCTAAAGAATGAAATGGAAAATCAACTACAAGAGGCTTACAGGAGGTTAAAGGACTGGGAATATACAAAATTACAGCAGACCCACACCAAGGCACATTATAATGAGAATGACTAACATTCAGAATAAGGACAGAATTTTAAAGGGAAAAAAATCAAATTACATATAGAGGGAAACCAATTCAAATTTCAGCTGATTTCTCAACCCAGACCTTCAATGCCAAAGTTCCTAGAGCAACATATATCAAGGTCTAAAAGAAAAGGATGTAAACCAAGAATTTTATATTCAGCAAAATTAGGCTTCAGATTTGAAGATGAAATAAAGCCTTCCAAGATAAACAAAAGTTAAAAGAATTCACAACTAGAAAGTCTGCACTACAGAATATTCTCAGCAAAATATACCATGATGAAGAAATGAAAGAAAAACATCAGCAAAGAGAGAAACTACACTAAAGGAAAGGTAAATCAAAAGAGAACCTAAGTTAAAAACAAAAACTAAACAAAAATGACCCAAATACAAATCATATCTCAATAATAACTTGAATGTTAATGGCCTACCTATCAATCAAAAGACATCAATCAATAGAGTGGCAGATTGGATTAAAAAAGAAAAACCAACAATATGCTGTCTTCAAGTGACTCACCTAGGAAAAGACATCCACAGACTGAAGGTCAAAGGTTGGGAAAAACATCACTCACATGGACTACATAAACAAACAGGGGTTTTCAACCTCATATGAGACAAAGTGGACTTCAAGCCAAAGTTTGTCAGAAATGATAAAGAAGGGCATTTCATGCTGCTTAAGGGAATCATACATCAACAAGACATGACAATCATAAATATATATAAATCTACATACATCAAACCCTTCTCAATTTCAACAAGCAAACAGATCACAGCAAAATAATACTGGGTGACTTTAACACACCTCTCTTATTACTGGACAGATCTTCCAAACAAAAACTAAACAAAGAAACTACAGAATTAAATAACACAATCAATGATTTAAACTTAATGGACATATATAGATTATTTTATCTATCATCAAGTGAATACACTTTCTCCTGAGTTGCACATGGATCCTTCTCTAAAATAGACCATATGTTATGCCACAAAAGAACTTGACCAAATACAAAAAAATAGAAATACTACCATGCATTCTGTCAGATCATAACAGAATGAAACTAGAAACAAATATTAAAATATTAAATAGAAGTTACTCCAACACCTGGAGACTAAATAATAAATAACATGGTATTGAATGAGGAATGAATAGCAGGAGAAATCAGGGAGGAAATTTAAAAAAAATACATAGAGGTAAATGAGAAGACCCATACAACACATTGAAATCTCTGGGATACTACGAAGGCAGTGCTAAGAGGAAAGTTCATTGCTTTGAACTCATTCATTAGAAAAATAAAAAGTCAAAAGTAAATTACCTAGTACTCCATCTCAAAACCATAGAAGAAGAACAAACCACCACTAAAAGCAGCAGAAGACAGGAAACAAAATCAGAACTGAAATCAATGAAATTGAAACAAAAGAAACAATTGAAAAAATTGACATAACAAAAAGTTGGTTCTTTGAAAAAAATAAATAAAATCAATAAACCCTTAGCTACACTAATGGAGAGAGAAAACCCAAATTACTAGAATTCATGACGAAAAAGAAAAATCACAACAGACACTACTGAAATATAGAAGATAATTGGAAACTGCTTTGAAAATATATATTCCAATAACATTGAAAATCTCAAATACATCAACTAATTTCTAGAGACATATAAATTACCCAAACTGAATCAAGAGGGCATACATAATTTAAACAGATCGATTTCAAGCAATGAAATAGAAGAAGCCATCAAAAGTCTGCCAACCATGAAAAGCCCAGGACCAGATGGATTCTTATTCAATTTCTACAAGATATTCAAAGAAGATTTAACACCAATACCTCTCAAATTATTCCATGAAATAGAAAAGGAGCAAACCCTTCCAAACTCATTCTATGAAGCTTGTATCAAAGTATACCAAAACCAGACAAAGACACATCAAGGAAAGAAAACTTCAGACCAATATCCTTGATGAACATAGATGCAAAAATTCTCAATAAAATTCTGGCAAATTACATACAAAAACATATTAAAAAGATAGTGCACCACAATCAACTGGGGTTCATCCCAGGGATGCAAGGTGTTTCAACATATGGAAATCAATAAACATAATTAGTCACATCAATAGATTTAAAATCAAGAACCATATGGTCATCTCAATAATGCAGACAAAGCATTTGACAAAATACAGCATCCCTTCATGTTCAAAACACTAGAAAAACTAGGGATAGTAGGAATGTACCTCAACATTGTAAAAGCTATCTATGCTAAGATCAAGGCCAACATCATTCTAAATGGAGAAAAATTGAAAGAATTCCCTGGAAAAACTGGAAAAACACAGGGATGTCCGATTTCACCACTTCTATTCAACATTGTCCTTTAAACTCTAGCCAGAGCAATTAGACAGACCAAAGAAATTAAAGTGATATGAATAGAAAAAGAACTCAAACTATCACTATGTGCAGATGACATGATTCTATATTTAGAAGATCCAAAAAATTCTACCAGATAACTTCTCCAACTAATAAACTAATTTAGTAAATTAGCAGGATATAAGTTCAATACCCATAAATCAAATGCCTTACTATACATCAATGAGTCCAGTATAAGAGAAATTAGGAAAACGACCCCATTCACAATACCCTGAAAGAAAATAACAAATACTTGGGAATCAACCTAACAAAACAGGTAAAATACCTCTACAATGAAAACTACGGAACACTAAAAGAAGAAATTGAAGAAGACCTTAGAAGATGTAAAGATCTCCCATATTCTTGGATAGGCAGAATTAATATTGTCAAAATGACCATACTACCAAAACTGTTATACAGATTTAATGCAATTCCAATTAAAATCCCAATTACCTTCATCATAGAACTCTAAAAAGCAATCATGAAATTTATTAGGAAAATTAAGAGACCCAGAATAGCCAAAGCAATCCTTACCAAGAAGAATGAAGCAAGAGGCATTATAATATCAGATCTTAAACTATACTACAGAGCAATAGTAACAAAAATCGTATTGTATTGGCACCAAATATATACCAGTGGCACAGAATAGAAGACAGAGACAAGCCCATAGAAATAGTTATCTCATCTAGAAAAAGGTGCCGAAAACATACAATGGAGAATAGATAGCCTCTTCAACAAATGGTGCTAGGAAAACTGGAATTCCATATGTAGAAAAATGAAATTAAACCTCCATTTCTCACCCTGCACAAAAATCAACTCAAAGAGGATTAAAGAATTAGGTGCTAGAAAAGAGACCCTGTGCCTAATAGAATAAAAAGTAGGCCCAAATCTCCACCATGTTGGCTTAGGAACTGACTTCCTTAACCAGACTCCTAAAGCACAAGAAATAAAATCTAGAATCAATAAATGTGATGAACTCTAAATAGTTTCTTCTCAGCAAAGGAAACAATCAATTTGAAGAGAGAGCCTATAGAATGGGAGAAAATCTTTACCACGTGTACCTCAGAGGGAGCAATAACCTCCAAGATATATAAAGAACTCAAAAAAATTAACAGGAAAAAAACAACCCAAACAATAAAAGGGCTAAGGAACTGATTAGACCCTTCACAGAAGAAATACAGTTCATCAACAAACTTGAAAAAATGTCCATCTTCTCTAGTGATTAGAGATATCAAATCAAAACTACTCTAAGATTTAATCTAACTCCAGTCAGAATGTTGATGAGGATGTGGGGAAAAAGGTACACTCATAATTTGCTGGTTGTACTGCAAATTGGTGCAAAAACTATGGAAAGCAGCATGGAGATTCCTCAGAAAATGTGGAATGGAACCATCATTTGACCCAGCTCTCCCACCTCTTGGTTTATAACCAAAGGACTTAAATCAGCATTCTACAGTGACACAGCCACATTAATGTTTATAGCAGCTCAATTCACAATAGCTAAACTATGCAACCAATCTAGAGGCCTTTCAACAGATGAATGGATAAAGAAAATGTGGTACATATACACAGTGGAATATTACTCAGCCTTAAATAGATGGAAATTATGGCACTTGGAGGTAAGTGGATGGATCTGGAGTATATCATGCTAAGTGAAATAAGCCAAGCCCAAAGAACCATAGACTGAATGTTTCTCTGATAAGCAGTTGCTTATCCATAATGGGGGGGAGATGGGGAAGAATGACGGAACTTTGGATTGTCCTGAGGGGAGTGAGGGGAGGGAGAGGAGGTGGGGATGGGAAGGACGGTGGAATGGAGATGGACATTATTACCCTATATTCATGTATGGTTACACACTAGTGTAACTCTGCATCATGTTCAGCCACAGGAAGGAGAATTTACACATCATTTATGTACAATGTGTCAAAATGGTTCTACTGTCATGTATAACTAATTAGAACAAATAAAAATAATAAAGTACAGCTTGACTAAATTTTAAAAGTTTTCAACATTACTGAGTATGTTTTTCTGGTTTTAGGATGGTTTCACATTTTTGTATCTATGTTCTTTTGTGAAATTTCTGTAATCTTTATTCCACTGAAAACAGTCTGCTGTTTTGTTCCATGGGTGCTTTTGTTTTAGTTTGGAGTTATCTTTTTCTTTAAATGTTTGGGAAAATCATTCTCTAAAGCAATGAAACCCTCGTGTTTTTATGTGGAAACATTTTTACTATATCTTGAAGTTCATTATCAAGTACTCTACTGTGTTGATAATTAATTTCTTTAAAATTTACCAACTAGTTAAAAATCCTGTCAACATGTTTTCTTATAACATTTTAAATTTCTAATTTTACATACTTTTTATTATTTCTATTGTTTTCTGTTTTCTCTTTTGCCTTGATTATGCTTACAATAAATTTATCAATTTTCTTAGCCTAATAAACTTATTTTGTTCTGTTGGTTATTTCTACCTTATGTTTATATTCTATTTCTTTAATTTCTGCTCTTTATGTTTTATTTCCTTCTAATATTTGATAACAATTGTGCTATTCAATTCCTATCTTTTTATGTTAGATGATTAGGTTATCAATATTTAGTTTGTCTTTTTTCTAATTCGATCATTTAATATTCTAAATTTCTAAGAACTACAAACATCTCATAAATTCGATATGTGTTATCACATTAAATTTCATTTCTGAGTACTTTTAATACCCTATATTATTTTTCTTTGATTCATAATAGCCTGTTCAAAGTATATCTTTTAATTTCCAATAATATGAGTATTTAAAATTATTTTTATTAAATTTAAGATGGAAGTGAACTGTGCTAAATAATATAGTCTATATCATATCATTCCTTTAAAATATGTTAAGCCTTGTCATATCACTTAACGTATAATCAGTTTCCTTGAATATTGCCATGTTTTATTGAAGACACATGAGAATATTTCCTGTATCCACTCCGTAGATCAAGTTTCTTAATCACCTATATTCTGACTAATCTTTATACTCTTGATCTATCATTTATTGTGAAAAATATGTTATCTTCATTATATTAATGCATTTATCTGCTTCTCTTTTCTTGTCTATAAATTTCTGTTGATATTGTGAGACTGTGTACTATATACACAGAAGTCTAGAATTTGTATGTCTTCTTGGAGCATTGAAACCTCTATCATTATGACATGATCATCATTATTTTAAGTAATACTCTTTGTATTTGAGTCTATTGTGTTGTTATTTTATGTTTTTAGAGGTAAGATTTAAAATTTTTTATTCATTTTTATTAGATCATTATAGTTACACATAGTAGTTGGGTTCACACCCCCCCCAAAATCATACATACATGGAATTCAATTTCAGTTCATGATCCCCCATTTTTCTCTCCTCTCCTCTGTTCTTCCTCCTCTACTCTGATAGACTTCCTTTTACTCATCTATTTATTCATTTTTTATTGGTTCTTTTTACTTACACGTAAAGGTGAAATTTCTTGTGGTATATTTATATATGCATATAATATGATTTTTTAACAATTCATTACACATTGCTTCCCCTTACCCATCCCTCAACTCTGTCTTTCAGTCTCATTATTCTATACTGCTCATCTTCTCTATGTCTTTATTATATCATAATCTTCTTTCCTGCTTTCCTTTATTTTACTCTAACTTCTACGTATGAGAGAAACATTCAATTCTAGGTGTGACTTTTTCACTTAGAATGATGTTCTTCATTTCCATCATTTAACCAGCAAATGCCATAATTTCATTCTTCTTTATTCCTGAATAGAATTCCATTGTGTGTATATACCACAATTTATTAATCCATTCATCAATTGACAGGGTCTGGGTTGATTCCATAATCTAGCTATTTTGAGTTGTGCTGCTAATAAACATTGAGACGGCTACATTCCTATATTATGCTGATCTTAGTTCTTTGGAAAAATAAAAAGGACAGGAATAACTATACCATATGGTGGTTATATTCTCAGTGTTTTGAGGAATTTCCACACTGCTTTCCAGGGCAGTTGTAGTCTGCAGTTCCAGCAACAATGTACAAGTGTTCTTTTTCCCCTCACATACTCACCAGCATTTACTGTTGTTTGTGTTCTTGATAATTGCTGTTCTCACTAGAGTGAGATGAATCTTACTGTAGTTTTAATTTGCACTTCCCTGATTGGTAGAGATAATGAACATTTGTTTTCATATATCTGTTTTTCATTTCAGTTTCTTCTTTTGAGAATTTTCTATTTAGTTCTTTTGTCTCTGAATTGATTCAGTTGTTTTTTTCTGGTATTACATTTTTTGAACTCTTTATATATTCTGGATATTAATCCCCTATTGGAGGAGTAGCTGGCCAAGATTTTCTCCTATTCTGTAGGCTCTATTTTCATTCTCTTAATGGTTTCCTTTGCTGTGCAGAAGCTTTTAAATTTGGTGGCATCCAAATTACTGATTCTCCATTATATATCTTGAGCTTTGGGGGTCTTGTTAAGGAGGTTGATGCCAACACCAATATGATGGAGTGTTGACTTTTGATGGGGATTGCATTGAATCTGTATATTGCTTTTGACAATATGATCATTTTGATAGCATTAGTAGTGCCTCTCCAAGAATATGAAATGGTTTTCCAAATTCTAAGGTATTCTTCATTTCCTTATTTCAGTGTTCTATAATTTTTCTTGAAGGGCACTTTTACCTCTTTGGTTAGATTAATTCCCAAGTATTTTATTTTATTTTTTAATGTTACTGTGAATGTCATGATTTTCCTGATTTATTTCTAGACTGAATCACTTTTGGAATATAGGAAAGCTATTGATTAATAGGTGTTAATCTTTTATCCTCCTACTTCACTGAACTTATTTATAAGATCTCAGAATCTACAAGTGGAGTATGTGAGGCTTCTGGATATAAGATTATGACAAAAACAAACATAATTTGACTTCTTATTTTCCTATTTGTATTCCTTTAGTTTCCTTCTCTTGCCTGATTGCTCTGGCTAGTGTTTTGAGGACCTGTATCAAATAGGACTGTACTGCAGTGGTCAAATCTGTTGGTAGGGATGGATTTTTATTCTTTATATTTACTTTTTAAGTTTTTTTAATTCCTTGTACACAAATGGGGTACAAATGTTGTTTCTCTGGGTTTACACAATGTAGAGTCATACCATTTGTGTACATGTACATTGGGTAATAATGTGTGTCTCATTTCATTATCATTCCTTCCCCCCACCCCTCCCCACAACTTATTTCCCTCAACACAATCCAGTGTTTCTCCACTCTTCTAATACCCTCTACCCCTACTAATACCCTCTACCCCCCACTAAACAGATAAGTCATTTGGCTTTGGTTTTTGGGATTGGATTATTTCACTTAGCATGATATTCTTCAGCTCCATTCATTTACTTCCAAATGCCATAATTGTGCTCTTCATTATAGCTGAGTAATATTCCATCGTGTATATATACCACAGTTTCTTATCCATTCGTCTATTGAAGGGCATCTAGGTTGGTTCCACAATCTAGCTATTGTGAATTGAACTGCTATAAACATTGATGAGGCTGTGTTACTGTAGTATGCTGATTTTAAGTCCTTTGGGTATAGGCCAAGGAGTGGGATAGCTGGTTCAAATGGTGGTTCCATTCCAAGGTTTCTAAGGAATCTCCACACTGCTTTCCAGAGTGGCTGCACTAATTTGCAACCCCACCAGCAATGCATGAGTGTACCTTTTTCCCCACATCCTCGCCAACACCTATTGTTGCTTGTATTCTTGATAATTGCCATTCTAATTGGGGTGAGATGGAATCTTAGGGTAGTTTTGATTTGCATTTCTCTTATTACTAGAGACGTTGAACATTTTTTCATATATATGTTGATCACCTGTATATCTTGTGTGAAGTGTCTGCTCAGTTCCTTAGCATATTATTGATTGGGTTATTTGTATTCTTGGTGTAAAGCTTTTTGAGTTCTTTATAGATTCTGGAGATTAGTGCTTTATCTGAAGTGCATGTGGTAAAGATTTTCTCCCACTCTGTAGGCTCACTCTTCACATTGTTGTTCCTTTTATTAAGAAAAAACTTTTTAGTTTGAATCCATTCCATGTCTTGATTCTTGCTTTTATTTCTTGTGTTTTGGGAATTTTGTTAAAGAAGTCTAGTCCTAAACCAGCATGATGAAGATTTGGACCTACATTTTTTTCTGTTAGGCACAGGTTCTCTGGTCTAATTCCCAGGTCCTTGATGCATTTTGGGTTGAGTTTCAGGCAGGGTGAGAGATAGGGTTTTAATTTCATTTTGCTATATATGGGTTTCCAGTTTTGCCAGCACCATTTGTTGAAGAGGCTATCTTTTCTCCATTGGATGTTTTTGGCACCTTTGTCTAGTATGAGGTAATTGTGTTAATGTGGGTTTGTGTCTGTGCCTTCTATTCTGTGTGGTTGGTCTAACTATCTATTTTGGTGCCAATATCATGCCGTTTTTGTTACTGTTGCTCTATAGTATTGTTTAAGGTTTGGTGTTGTGATACCAACTGCTTCACTCTTCCTATTAATGATTGCTTGGGCTATTCTTATTCTTCCAAATGAATTTTATTATGGCTTTCTCTATTTTTATGAGGTATGCAATTGGAATTTTAACTGGAATTGCATTGAATCTGTATAGCACTTTTGGTAGTATGTCCATTTTGACAATGTTAATTCTGCCTATTCAAGAACATGGGAGATCTTTCCATCTTCTAAGGTTTTCTTTAATTTCTTTCCTTAGTGTTCTGTAGTTTCCATTGTAAATGTCTTTCACCTCTTTTGTTAGATTGATTCCCATGTATTTAATTTTATTGAGGCTATTGTGTCAATGGGCAGGTTTTCATAATTTCTCTTTCAGAGGATTCATCACTTATGAATAGAAATGCATTAGCTTTATGACTGTTGATTTTATATTCTGCTACTTTGCTGAATTCATTAATTATTTCTCAAATTTTCTGGTGGAATTTTTTGGACCCTCTAAATATAAAATCATGTTGTAGATAAATAGTGATAGTTTAAATTCTTTTCATATTTGTATCCCTTTAATTACTTTGGTCTGTCAAATTGCTCTGGCTAGAGTTTCAAGGACAATGTTGAATAGAAGTGGTGAAAGAGGGCATCCCTGTCTTGTTACAGTTTTTAGAGGGAATGCTTTCAGCTTTTCTCCATTTAGAATGATATTGGCCTTGTGCTTACCACAGATATACTTTACAGTGTTGAAGGATGTTCCTACTATCCCTACTTTTTCTGGTGTTTTGAGCATGAATGAGTGCTGTATTTTATCAAATGCTTTTTCTACATCCTTTGAAATAATCATGTTTCTGAACTTTAAGTCAATTCATGTGATAAATTAGATTTATTGATATCTGGATGTTGAAACAACCTTGCATCCCTTGGTGAACCCCATTGATTGTGGTGCACTGTTTTTAATATGTTTTGGTATGTGATTTGCCAGAATTTTGTTAAGAATTTTTATATCTATGTTCATCAGGGATCATGGTCTGAAGTTTTCTTTCCTTGATTTGTCTCTGTCTGGTTTTGGTATCAATTTGATACTAGCTTCATAGAATGAGTTTGGAAGGGTTCGCTTCTCTTATATTTCATGGAATACTTTGAGGAATATTGGAATTTTTTCTTCTTTAATGTTCTTGTATAACTCGGTTGAAAATCCATCTGGGTTTGGGATTTTGTTGGTTGGTAGGCTTTTGATGGCTTCTTCTATTTCATTGCTTGAAATTAACCTGTTTAAATTGTATATGTCCTCCTGATTCAGTTTGGTCTTATGTTTGTAGAAATCTGTCGTAGTCTTTGAGATTTTCTATTTTTTTGGAATACAAATTTTCCAAATAGCTTCTAATTATGTTTTGTATTTCAATATTGTCTGCCATACTTCCTTTTTCATCATAAATTTTAGTAATTTGATTTTTCTCTCTCCTTCTCTGTGTAATTATGCCTGAGGGTTTATCAATTTTGTTTATTTTTTTCAAAGAACCAACTTTTTGTTTTGTCGATTTTTTGAATTGTTTCTTTTGTTTTAATTTCATTGATTTCAGCTCTGATTTTAATTATTTTCCTGTCTTCTTCTACTTTTGGTGTTGATTTGTTCTTTTTCTAGAGCTTTGTGATGTAATGTTAGGTCATTTATTTGTTGACTTTTTATCCTTTTATTGAATTTTCTCCATGCAATGAATTTTTCTCTTAGTACTGTTCTCACAGTGTCCCAGATATTTTGATATATTGTATTATTGTTCTTGTTTACCTCTAAGAACTTTTTCTTACCTCAACTCTGATGTCTTCTGCTCTTCAGGCCTCATTTAATAGCATATTATTTAGTCTCCAGGTGTTAGAGTAGTTTCTATTTTTTATTTTATCATTAATTTCTAATTTTATTCCATTATGATCTGATAGAATACAAGGTAATATCTCTGGTTTATTTGTATTTACTTTTTGGCATAACATATTGTCTATTTTAGAGAGGGATCCATGTGCTGCTGAGAAGAAAGTATATTCATTTCATTGATGGATGAAATATTCTATATATGTCTGTTAAGTCTAAATTATTGATTGTGTTATTGAATTCTGTGGTTTCTCTGTTCAGTTTTTCTTTGGAAGATTTATCCAATGGTGAGAAAGGTGTGTTAAAGTCACCAAGCATTATTGTGTTGTGGTCTATTTGAATCCTGAAATTGAGAAGGGTTTTTTTGACACACATGGACGGTCCATTGTTTGGGGCATAAATATTTATGATTGTCATGTCTTGCTGATTTATGCTTCCCTTAAACAGTATGAAATGCCCCTCTTTATCCCTTCTGACTAACTTTGGCTTGAAGTCTACTTTATCTGATATGAAAATGGAAACCCCTGCTTTTTTTACTGAGTCTGTGTGCATGCTTTGTTTTTTCCCATTCTTTTTTTTTTTTTTTTTTTTTTTTTTTTTTTTACGTTTACATAGGGTAATGATGTTTCTTTTTTTTTCCCTTCCCCCCCACCCCTCCCACCCTTTTCCCTTTATACAGTCCTTCTTTCCTTCATTCTTATCGCTCTCCTTAGCCTAACTCTAAACCTAACCCTAAACCTAATGCTAACCCCTCCCACCCCCATTATATGTCCTCATCCGCTTATCAGCGAGATCATTCGTCCTTTAGTTTTTTGAGATTGGCTTATCTCACTTAGCATGATATTCTCCAATTTCGACCATTTGCCTACAAATGCCATAATTTTATCATTCTTCATTGCGGAGTAATATTCCATTGTATAAATATGCCACAGTTTCTTTATCCATTCATCAACTGAAGGGCATCTAGGTTGGTTCCACAATCTGGCTATGGTGAATTGAGCAGCAATGAACATTGATGTGGCTGTATCTCTGTAGTATGCTGATTTTAAGTCCTTTGGGTATAGACCAAGGAGTGGGATAGCTGGGTCAAATGGTGTTTCCATTCCAAGCTTTCTGAGGAATCTCCACACTGCTTTCCAGAGTGGCTGCACTAATTTGCAACCCCACCAGCAATGTATGAGTGTGTTCCTTTTTCACCACATCCTCGCCAACACCTATTGTTGCTTGTATTCTTGATAATCGCCATTCTAATTGGGGTGAGATGAAATCTTAGGGTAGTTTTGATTTGCATTTCTCTTATTACTAGGGATGTTGAACATTTTTTCATATATCTGTTGATTACTTGTACATCTTCTGTGAAGTGTCTGTTCATTTCCTTAGCCCATTTGTTGATTGGATTATTTGTATTCTTTGTGTAGAGTTTTTTGAGTTCTTTATAGATTCTGGAAATTAGCGCTCTATCTGAGGTATGGTTGGCAAAAATATTCTCCCACTCTGTAGGCTCTCTCTTCACATTTCTGATAGTTTCCTTTGCTGAGAGAAAGCTTTTTAGTTTGAATCTATCCCAGTTGTTGATTCTTGCTTTTATTTCTTGTGCTATGGGAGTCCTGTTAAGGAAGTCTGATCCTAAGCCAACAAGTTGAAGATTTGTACCTACTTTTTCTTCTATAAGATGCAGGGTCTCTGGTCTGATTCCAAGGTCCTTTGACTTTCAGTCTGTGGATGTCTTTTCCTATGAGATGAGTCCCTTGAAGGCAGCCTATTGTTGGGTCTTTTTAAAATCCAATCTGCCAGCCTGTCTTTTGATTAATGAGTTTAGGTCATTAACATTCAGGGTTATTATTGAGATATGATTTGTATTCTTGGTCATTTTGACTCATTTTTGTTTTTTAACTTGACTTGGTTTCTCCTTTAATTGGCTCTTCCTTTAGGGTAGTTCCTCCCTTTGCTGCCTTTCATTGTTGTTTTTCATTGCCTCTTCATGGAATATCTTGTTGAGAAGATAGTTCTGTAGTGTAGGCTTTCTGTTTGTAAATTTTTTTTAACTTTTGTTCATCATGGAAGGATTTTAATTTTTCATCAATTCCAAAGGTAAGATTTGCTGGATATAAGATTTTTGGTTGGCATCCATGTTCTTCCAGAGCTTGAAATATGTTGTTTCAGGCCCTCCTAGCTTTTGGAGTCTGGGCTGTAGTATCTGCTGATATCCATGTTGGTTTCCACCTAGGTGTAATCTGATGCTTTTCTCTTGTGGCCTTTAAGATTCTATCTTTATTTTGTATGTTGGGCATTTTCATTATAATGTGCCTTGGTGTTGATCTGTTGTAATTTTGTGCATTTGGTGTCCTGTATGCCTCTTGTATTTGATTTTCCATTTCATTCTTCAGTTTTGGGAAATTTTCTGACATTATTTCATTGAATATATTGTTCATTCCTTTGGATTATATCTCTGTGCTGTTCTCAATCCCAATAATTCTTACATCTGTTCTTTTTTGTAATCCCATAATTTCTAGCATTTCTGTTCTTGATTTCTTGTCATCTTCTCTATGTGGTCAACTTTATTTTCAAGAGTAAATATTTTGTCTTTATTATCTGAAGTTCTGTCTTCCAAGTGATGCAGTGTGTATTGGTGATGCTTTCTAATGAATTTTTAATTTGGTTTATTTTTTACTTCATTTCAAGGATTTCTGTTTGTTTCCTTTTCAGAATCTCTATTTATTGAAATGATCTTTTGTTTCCTGTATTTGCTCTTTTAACTATTTTTTGTATTGATCATTCATTGCCTGCATTTTCTCTCTTATATCATCCTTACTTTGCAGATTATTTTAATTATGTATATTCTAAATTCCCTTTCTGACATTTTTTTCTACCATGCTGTCAGTGGATTCTATTAATATAGCATCTTAGTTTGGGGCACTTTCTTCCCTTGTTTTTTTCATGTTGTTTGTGTATCTTCCCCTCTAATAGTGCAGATCTGAGATACTAAACTTCCCCTCTATATGTTTATAGTGTCCCTACAGGTTTCTAGTACCTCAACTTTAAGGGGGATATCAATATTAGCAGCCCACAATACAAAAAATATGCATCCTTAAACCAAATAGCCCATATTAAGATGTTAACATATTGTCATAATAAACAGAGATAATGAATTCAATTATTATCTACAGCATAACAATAGGTTTCCAATAAGGTCTACAGTTTATAATGGCATATAAAGAGGATGGGGAAGGGTGTAGGTTGTAATGTTAATGAGATAAGAGTGAGTATACAGAGGTTCTAGATCATAGGAAGAGTGAAAGCAGAATCAAAAGAACTTGGTTATTAGCATGAGAAAAGGGATAAAGAGACTCCAAGGAAACAGATAAGAGGAAAATAGAGTGAGAAAAATAACAAAAAATAGAAAGATAGGAATAATAATAATAAAAACTACAACAAAAGTGTAATATACTATTCAAATCTTCCAGTCTTCTATCAGTACTCTGATGTATGAAAGTTACTTGATAATGTGGTTTCCCCAGATGGAGCTGCCCAAACTAAAGATGGCAGCCTCCAGTTCAGGGATAATCCATGATTGTGGGCAGAGTCATCACCACTTGGTTGGTAAGCGGGGAGCTGCAGCATGGGGCTCAGTCCATGGGCAGGCACTGCTGAGTCCCCCATGGGCTACAGCCCACACTGAATTTTCACGTAGGCGGGCTTATATTTTTGACTCTGTAATTTTATGTCCCTGTCCTAGCTGCCAGATGGGTATAGTATCTCCTTCTAATATCCCATTATAGGGTGGGATAGCCTGGGAAGTGCTGATGAATAGTGTAATCCTTAAGTGGGGGTGATGTAGAGTTCTAAGTTGGAATTTCCAATTGTTGAGGTTTGCATTTGGTTGAGTTACACAACTCTGTTGATGGATATTTGAAATTTGGTCCATGCACCATATTGGTGAGGAGCTGCCAATCTCAGCTAGACTTCTAGATCCCTGGGGCCTCCAGTAAAATCTACTTTTAGGGTCTAAGGACTAACCCTCCGCAGATTTTACCTTCACTGCTATGAATGATAGTGAAGGATCCATGTTGGAGTATAAATGTGCATATGTGTCCACTGTGAGTATCTTCCCAATAGCTCTTCTGGAGCACCAGCAACAATAGGAGCTTTCTCCTTTGGGATCTTGAAGCTAAATTGTCCAGGTAAAATTTTCTTTGTGCCTATTTTAGTCACTCTGGTTCAGGCACACTTGGGATTTTTTTAGTGGGTTGCTGGTAACTTCCTTTATGAATTCCCAATCTCCTGGCTCTTATCCACAGCTGTGCAAACTACATGGGGACAGCTTTTGGCATCCAGAAATATTTTCCACACCTGCCAACATGTTCCACCCTTGCAGAACTCTTTCCACACCTATGGAACATCCTCTGTGCATGCAAATAATTTTCTGTTCTCCTACAACACAATTGTACCCCTGGAATACTTTCTGCCCCTGAGGTGAGCAGTTTTAGATTTATCTTCTCTGAGCTACTTCCCCTGTCAATTCTGTGTCAATTAAAATCAGCTTTCCTCTGTAATCCACAGGTTCCTCAAGTCAGTTTTCCTTTATTTTTTAATTTGTTTATCCACTGGCTGTGCATTCAAGTTACTGAATTTCTGTGGCTTTATTGTTTTGTTTCTTCTTTCTTTCTTTTGTTTGCAGTTCAGTATTAAGTTTCAGTGAAATTACTTAGTTACTCATCTCACCAAGAAGCAGTCTTCCCTTTTTAAGTCTGGTTCTGAGGAATAGCTGGGAAACGTTTCCCTTCTCTAATCTGCAATCTTCTCCCCTCCTTAGTTTATATTTTTTGGTTAGCATTTGAGATGTATGTATAATTCTATCCTTTGATTATCAAACTTCTGTATCCTAATGTTTTGAGGTATCTTTTATACACATCATTTGGCTACATGTAATAAATTCAGGACTAAATTTATTTTATTTTTAATAGAAAACTTTCAGTCATATGTATTTGTTACGATTATCTGCTTATTTAAATTTGTTCCTATTTTTAATTGTGTTTTCAATATGTCCTGTTTTTGCTCATCCTTTCCTTCCTGTTTACTTTTTGTTTGAGTTTCTTTTTTCTGTTATTTGATTATTCTCCTGCACTAGTTTGCAATTTATGGTCTTTACATGTAGTATTTTAGTGTTTACCTTAGATACTTTAAGCACCAAAGTCAAAATGGAAAAAAAAATTACTTTCTGTTGGTTGCTCACTTCTTATGTGTTACAGGCTTAGTGATCATTTTATATCATAGTGATTATGTGGCCCATTTATGAAACTCTGGCCTAGGTAGGTCATAGCTTTTCTCCTATCTCCTAATCCTGAGCAGGCAAAAGAAAAGTTCAAAGTCACTGTATTTCTGCAGTTATCCTCACCCCAAAATTTTATCTCAACATTCATCTTCTAATTTTATCATGTTTACTTTGTTTCAGTGTTGGAGTATTTTTCTTTATCTTACTAGCTCAGGGTTGTATTCAATTATTTTCATGTGTTTCATTCAGATATTCTTAGCTGTTCAGAATTGTTTAGAATATCTAATCCACCATATCACCAGAAACTATAGTCCTTTGGAAGAATGTTTTTAAACTCTGTGGGAATGCAAGTAAACACATTTAAAATTTTAGTAATAATCTCTTCAATGGGTTTCTAAATATCTTTCATTTATATTTGAAATATTAACATTTACAAGTTAAAGATACACCCAAGATCTATTATAAAATATTTACTTTGAGCTGATCCAGGACTGAGTATAGTAATGCCTTTCTGAATCCCTCAAGAAATGCAATCTTCTGTTCAACTCTTCTTTGACCAAAAATGCCCTTTCTGATTCCAGCAAAAGTCAGAAAAATGAAAGGCATATTTATGAAAGTTAGAACTCAAAAAGTAAAAGTTGATGATCTAAGAAGTAACAGTACTACGGGAACTACTGGAATTACCACAAGTTAGCCTTCCTTGACAAAATTGAAAATCAACCATGTGGACTGGGGAGATTATAATAGTGCTTTTCAGCCTGACACTTGCTCTGAATTTAGGAGGTTTTTGTAGATCTGCCCAATCTTTTGTGATTAAGGTCACCGCATTGCTAATATCCTTCTACTACTGAGCAGGTAATAAGGACTTAGGGTAAATTTTGTGCTAGAGTGACAGAAGGTTGACATTTTGTTCTAGTTAGTATTAGATATTACATAGTGTATCCTATCCCCAATCTCTATTAATTAGAATGCCTATTTCACCGTTTAGGTTTTCAAGTTCAGTACATTACATTCTTAGGGAAATGTATTCTGTGTTGCAGAAAATTTTGGAGGTAAGATCTGCTGAGGTTCTGGAAATCAATTCCAATGGACAGGTAGTTGGGCCTGAAATCTAGCTGCTCCATGATGAATAAAACTGGTTGGCAATAACAAATGAAAGTGCCAGAAATTTCAGTGCCCCATAAAAACTGCTCATTATATCAAGCTTCATCTAAAATTGATTTTGACAAAAGAGTTTTCTTTGCAGATATTCTGGCACTTTCTGATGAGAGTGTATGAGAGTTGTGAATGCACACATATATCCTCACCCGTCTCTCACTTCCTTTCCTGTCAAAGGTAGACACTTAAATGCAAGGTTAATTTTCCTGAGGTTAGATCAGTTCCATTACACTGTGAAGTGAAAAACTCAAATTGGGTCCTTCTGGTTTAATTTAGGACACACAAAAATATGCAAAAGCCTTTCAAGTGTCTCAAAAAATATCTTAAAGAATTTAATTAAAAATTAAATTAAAAATCTGGTTAGCTGTATACATAAAGAATTTTTCAAATAAGTAAAGGATATGCAGCACTAAAGAAGTGTTTCATAAAATGTAGTATTGGCTTTACCACATATAGGCACACTTACAAAAAAGTTGCTTAATTTGCTAAAATAATTCATTAAAAAATAACCAGATCTGTATTATTAAATCAGCCTGTGTGGTGGTACATGCCTGTAGTCCCAGCCAATAGGGAGGCTTAAAACCAGAGAATAACTTGAGCACAGAAGTTTGATGCCAGCCTGAGAAATATAGTGAGATCCCATCACAAAACACAGTAAAAAGCATATTATTAAACCTATATGATAAGCAAAACATAAGGTAAGACTGCATTTTTCTCTTTATCTTTGTTTCTCATTCTATATATCTGAAATATTTTCAAACATTTCTACCATATTTTTCCAACTTGAATTTTTTAACCTTGAATTACATGTTCACATGCTATGAGGGTAATAAGTGAATTCCCTCTTACACAATTTAGATGATGATTTTTTGTTGAATACAGTATAACAATGCTAAAGAAAACCTTGGCATTCCCAAAGGAGAACAATACTCAATATCAAAAGTTTTTGATGAATTAAACATTTAGGCAAAAGAGAAATCACCAAGATGGCAGTTCATATCAGGACTTTTTCTTTGTGTTTATTAATTTTTGTTTTTCCTAGAGTTGGAACATATTCAATTTAAGCATCTTATAATCATATTTCCATATCACACAGAAAGCCTTTAGTTCATGTTTATGGTGACTATATAAATGCAAATAACCCCCTCCCTTTTTAAAAATAATTTTAAGGTTTATTACAAAGAGAAAGGGTAAAATCAATGAGAATTATATTAAAGAGTTGAAAATCAGCAGGAAAATAGATGTCTTTTTCAATCTATGTACATGTTGCACAAAAGGACAAATAAAAATGAATGATGAAACAGTATTTATTTGGTCATGGATGATTCCCTCATTCAAAAACAAGTTTTGTTCCCTGGTATTTGTCTTTGTTCTTGTGTATGCTGTGTGTTTATATGTATCTAGATTGAAATATACAAGAGATATAATAAGTACCTCTGTGAACATATCAGAAATATATTTTCATATTTTTCTGGTTCTATGTGCGCCATCACCTGTAGTTTTAATACTTGATTTTGTTGATTTTCCTTTTTCTTACTGATATAAAAGATACCAGTCAGAAAGGAAATACATATCCAGAAAATCCCAACTTGAGCATCACCTTCTCTGTGAAACTTATGTCCAGTGATAGACAGATGATCATGTTTTTCTGTGATCACACATAATCATAATCCCATATCAGCTACTATAATATGTATTGTTTTTTTGTGGTTTTTCATTTTTCTAATTGGTGCCATTTTTAAAGGTAGAAATCGGGTTTTATTGTTCTTTGCTGTAGAGGAAGAGGCAGAACCAGGATAATTTGAGAGAACAGATCAAGCACTGTCTTCCCCTTTCAAAGTAGTACTTCATGAACAGGAATTTGACTTAGTAATTCTACTAAGTTCGACATTGCCTCCAACTATTCAAGTGCCTCAGCAGTGAGCTTCATTATGAAAATGATTTTCTAATTATACTGATGACAGACAGCAATTCACATGGATGAGATAAATGAAGCTACATCCATATATCTGAGGGATGAAAATGCATTAGCAAAAGTAATTCTGTGTATGGACTTGGGTTTTACCTGGGTAACTCTGCCATAGTAAGCAAGTTCATACCTTTTTACTCTAAATAGAGTTTCATAAAAATGCTTATTTTTTGGTCAAGGGTAAGCATGTTGAAACAGAAAAGAGATCTACTGGATTTTTCAATTTACTCTGAAAAATTAGTGATTTGAAAGTAGCACAAAATTTTACAGGAATGGGATAATTTTCTTTCCCTCTGGTGGAAAAAGTACCAAAACAGTATCTTGGTTTTGTTTTTTTGTTGTTGTTGTTTTTGTTTTTGTTTTTTTTTTTTTTATTCTGGCTGGTTTCTGAAAGGGTGAAATCCAGAAAAGGTATGTGTATTCTACCAACATGATCTATGGGAGAAAAAAGGCTTTATGATAGTCATAAATCTCATAGCCTCTGAGAAAAAGACCAGAGCAGGCACGTGATGCCATCCGACTGACACATATAAATGATGCATTTTCTGCTAGAGCCACAGCTCATCTCCATAATCCACACAACTGCTGAGAAGACAAAGTGAGAAATGCAGTCTATCTGATGCCATAGCTAAAATAAAATAAGCTGCAGTTAATCACATATTGATCTCCCAAATAATAAGCCCAATAAGTAAATGCAAACAGTAGACTGCAATGATCTAGGAAATTTGGGGAGAAATCTTGCACTTTTTTTTTTTTTAGCCAGAAAGCAGCAGGTTATTGCAACAGGAAAAGTAACAGATTTCTCCAAATAGAAGTGGCCCCAGAGTTGGAGCCTCATAAGAAAGAACTAACTTTTTCTTTTCATAGATTTGGAGCCTTCCTCCTTTTTCTATCTCCTTCCCTTTCCACACTTCCCTTATTATTACTCTTCGCTACCCCCCCCCCCGTGTCCATGTGTCTATTTTAGTCCTTCTGTTGGATCCCCTGCTTATGTTCACCAGTATGGAAGTGTACTTGATTGGGTCTCCTGCTCATGTCTATGAGCACTTTCATCAGCTAGGAAGTTGACCTTATAAAACCATGAACAACAACCAATATTAGCATCTATGTGAAAGCATCAGTGTTATGCACTCCTTTTATTTCACTGGAATTTCCTCAGGAATGATGGTACAATCTTACATGTGAAACTATTACAGTAGTAAAAGGAATTTTTTTAAATCTTAGGAAACCAACATTTCTTGAAAGAATCCCCAGACTTCTACTTCAGTTGAATTTGATAACCAGGGAGAAGAGAATTGCTATAGAATATTAATTAATTTGCTTTTTCTGTAGAGTTGAGTTATGGTGCAAGTGTTACAGGTATTGTGAGAGTTTATGTGGTCTATGGAAATGAGATTCATGTATGGAAGAACATTTCATAACCATTCACCGTCTTCTCTTTCCTTCCAACAGTTGATCTACACTTGGCATCCCTGAGATAATTCCCTCAGGAAATCAGTGGGCAACTATAAATGACAGCTATTTATTTTCTTCTTAGGGCTAACAGTTGTTTGTCAGTAAAATTCTTTTTCCACAACACTGATCCTCATTTTCCCTTCTGTCTGACTGTTGCCTCTATATGTAGGTTGTTCATACTAGCAGTTAACAGAGAGCATACACAAATGTCCCAGAATCTTGTGATGGGGCTTTGACTAGTTCAATTTAATATTTTACATGTTGAACATGTGGTAAAATCCACAACTTTATTTACATGAATGGACTGATGAGTATCTTCATATTTCATTACTTTACTGGAAGATGAAATTGTGAATAAACAATTGCAAAGATGCATAGCAAGGACAAAATTCATTGCTGCTATTATCCAAAATCATATATAGAAAGACATTTTATACAGAAATTAAAATGTACATATCCAAGTTATCCTATATTTGATATAAGATTTGATTATGAACAAAATCAGTGATACCACTGGATACAAAAAGTTAATCAGTTGTTTATCATCGAAAATATTCCTTTTTCTTTTAAAATTTATTAAATGTGTTCTCAAATTGGTACTTGTACTTAGATCTTACCTTTTCTGTAGGTCATAAGTCACTCCAGGGCAAGGAACAGGACTTAAATCTTCTTTGGCCTTCCAAGGGAAGTCATATATGCTGTTGTCAACTAATGCTTGCCAATGGATTAGTTATATGAAAAGCACAGACCTAGGCCTAAATCCATTTGTTCCTTGTCATATCCTAATAGCAATAGAATCAGTCTTCCTCTTATTAGCATAGTTGTGCTTCCTCACTTCTGCTGGTTCTGCACGGACACGAAGATGCCCCCCACACTGCATACTGTTATGACAAACACTCCCACACCTTCTCACTCTTAATGTAAGCCTCCTGCTAGGGTCATATCTAGCTGGGACCTGGAGTCCCATCTACTCAGGAGTGTGAGACAGCAGGATCACTTGAGCCCAGGATTTCAAGGTCACCCCTGGCAGCTTAGCCAGACCTCAACTTGCTGGAAAAATATAAAAAGCTCTATGGGACACATTATTGAAGTAGGACCCAAAACACTGATTTTTTAAATTTGTTCCAATTAGATATACATGACAGTAGAATGCATTTCGACACATCAAACATAAATGGAGTATAACTTCTTATTCTTCTGGTTGTACATGATGTAGAATCACACCACTTGTGTGATCATATGTGCACATTTTTATATTAGTCATGCTCAATACATGATTTTAGATGAATGGATGACATAGTGAGCATTCTTGTAGAATTAAATTTTCATGTATACCAAGAGCCTGTCTTTCTTAGTCAAATACCACTTCTCAACCACCAGGCTTTGAACCATGAACACTTCTAGCAAGAGTACTGGGTATAAAGGTAGAGGCCTGCATTTGAATGTTGATCTATATATTTAAAATGCTAATACTCCTTTTATTAAAGGAGTAACTTTCTTATGATGAAAGTACTGAAATTTGATCAACAATTATAAATTCTCCACGAAGGTGAATTATACCATAGATTTACAAAAATCAGTTGAAAGACCAAATGAAGTGGTTCGCCTACTCAGAAAGATATGCTGTTTAGCTCAGGTTACATAATACTTTGTATGAAAATAAGAAGGAAATCTTTTTAAAAAGCAATTTAAATTTTAGTTTAATTATATATAGTTTTAAGTTATAAAAGATTTCAAGCATTACACATAAGAAAAAGTAATAGAAATCTATGGACACACCATTACAGATAAAACAGATGGTGCTATCTTGCTATATAAGTTTCAGATGATTAAAACTAAGGATTAACAAGTATTTCTGATTATAAAATAATTGATGTTTTTAAAAATTTAGGAGAAAATTAAAATTCTAATTATGATGTATACTTTATGTTAAAGATATTTTACAATTGGGAACATATCATGAATATTTTTTCTCATGTAAAAATAATAGTTTAGAATATGTTTTCAAGATTTTTATCATGGTCTATCTGATATCATTGACCTACTTTTGGATAATTAGGTTGTTATTTGTATTATTGTAAAAAATTGTAGTAGTGCTAACTAATTCATTTTTCTCTTACTCTCCACATCAAAGCCCTTAATGGCACCTAACAGCTATAACTTCAAATGTAAATAAAACCATCCTTATATCTTCTGACTTTAAAGTTACTTTCTAGATTAGGGTCTTGACATTCAAAGGGTAGGGTTTATGAATCAGCAGTATCTCTACTGCCTGGTTGCCTGTTAAAAATAGGAAATTTCAGGCCATATCTCAAACCTATTATATCAGAGTCTGAACTTCAATAAGACTCATGAGAATCCTATGAAGAGTACAGCTGAAGAAGTATCACTGTGGTGAAAAATCACAATTTCTTATCTCATTGACTTCTTAGTTTTTCCATTCCTTCTTTCATGTTATACACTATTCATCTCTCCTTATGCTAAAGTGATATTTTTGTGTGAGGTACTAAGGATTGAAACCAGGGCCTTGCACTTGCCAGGCAAGTACTCTACTATTAAGCTATATTCCTTGCCCCAGAAGTGAGTTTTCTAATGAGTTAAATCAGTTATCACTATTTCATTTCTGGTAAGTCTCCAGTGATTTGCACTGGGCTTAGTACAAATTCCAAATTAATTTGCAAGTTCTAGAAATCTCACTACCTACCTATGTCTTCATCTTCTACATATCTTCCACCTCTCACTATGGTCTGAATGGTCTTACTCATGCAGTATTCTTACTCAACATTCCAGTTTCATTCCCTACTTGTCTTTGCTGTTTACTCTTCTTAGAAATTATTTCTTCTCCAGATCCATAGTGTCTCTTTTATAATAGTAAGGTCGCTGAAATGTCACAATCCTAGGGAGCTCTTTGCTTCATCTTACTGCTTCCCATATTAATCCTGTTTTATTGTTTTCATATTTTTATCAATTTACGTAATTACCATTATTATTCATTGAGGTTTTCATTGTGCACCTTTTCCTTAGGTGGGGTGAGAGAAGGAAGGTGGAACTTTAGATTATGTAGAGGGAAATGAAAAGGAGGTGATATGAAAATTGGTGGAATGAGATAGACATCATTATGCTATGTACATGTATAATTACTTGAATGGTATGAATATACATCATGCAAAACCATAGAAACAAAATGATGTACCCCATGTGTGTATAATAAATCAAAATTCAGTTTCTAAAAATAAAAAAATAAAAAATGAGAATAAAATATTAATTTATGTTCTTAAAAAAAGAAAAAAACAAGCTCAAGGGCTGGAGGTCTAACTCACTGGCAGAGTTCTTCCCCAGTATGAGCAAAGTTCTAAGTTCTATCACCAGTAGCATAAAAAAGAAAAATAAGCTCGATCTAGGGTGTGCAAGTGTATACCTGTAGACCCAGCTTCTCTGTAACGTGAGGTAGGAGGAATTCTTTAGCCTATGACTTCAAGGCCTGGGTAACATAGCAAGACTTCATCTCATAGAAAAACAAATTTTCGGCACTCCGGCAGTGGGCCCCGCCCACACAGCCAGCTTCTCCAGGTTCTCAGAGCGGGCCCCCTAGTGACAGCCTTTCTGACCAGAACAAGCTCCAAGTCCCGGAGCCAGCGCAACGCAGCATACTCCGGCACCCAAGCAGCTTCAGGGACCAGGATAGGGCAGCCAGAGACTTCCCCAATTAGCCTGGACCCCTGCAGTGGGAGGTGCCTTTCAAGGCTAGCTTCTCGGACCAGATCGTCCAGTGAGAGGCTTTCTACATAGAAACAGCCACAAGTCCCCGAACCAACGGAGAACTTCGATCCGCAAGCAATCTCTGGGATCAGAGCAGGGCAGCCAGACACCTCTTCAGGCGGCTCTGCCCACTCCGGCTGCAGGCTCTCTTCTCGGGGCAGTCCAAGATGGCGGCCTAGAGGGTGACGGCACCCCCAGTCGCTCCAGAACCCAGGAGTTAAGAAGAGGAGGCATTGAGAGACTCGGACTGAAATAGAGCCACGGGTGAGTCTGCCCACTGGGTAAAGCTCGGCCCGGGTGGCAGGCCCAGATAGAGGTGGCTTATCGGAGCCGGGCAGGGCAGCTAGAGTCTTCCCCAGGTAGCCTTCCACACTCCAGCGGTGGGCCCCGCCCACACGGCCAGCTGCACGGTGCAGGCCCTCAGTGAGAGACTTTCTGCACAGGGCCAGCTCCAAACCCTGGAACCAGTAGGGGGTTAGGGGCAGCTTTCTTCGGATGCACTGCATTATCAGATTCCTCCAAGACATCAGGCTACTGAAGGCTGGGAGGTGATACACTGGAAATCTACCGGGACACTATAAGCCAGTAGCGGAAATCTGCAATATATCAGGGTCCCACTGACAGCTGACCAATATGAGAAAACAAGGGAAGGAAATGTCCCAAACAAACCTAGATACTACATCAATAAAACCCAATGACAGCACAGCAGAAGAAATGTCAGAAAGGGAGTTCAGAATGTACATAATTAAAACGATCAGAGAAGCAAATGAGGAGATGAAAGAGCAAATGCAGGCATTGAAGGAGGAGATGAAAGAGCAAATGCAGGCATTAAATGATCGCACCAATCAACAGTTAAAAGACCAAATACGGGAAGCAAGAGATCATTTCAATAAAGAGTTAGAGATACTGAAAAAAAAACAAACTGAAATACTTGAAATGAAGGAAACAATAAACCAAGTTAAAAACTCCATAGAAAGCATAACCAATAGGATAGAACACCTGGAAGACAGAACCTCAGACATTGAAGAAAAAATATTTAATCTTGAAAACAAAGTTGGCCAAACAGAAAAGATGGTAAGAAATCATGAACAGAATCTACAAGAATTATGGGATATTATGCAAAGGCCAAATTTAAGAATTATTGGGATTGAGGAAGGCTTAGAGAAACAAACCAAAGGAATGAACAATCTACTCAATGAAATAATATCAGAAAATTTCCCAAATTTGAAGAATAAAATGGAAAACCAAGTACAAGAGGCTTATAGAACTCCAAACATACAAAATTACAACAGAACCACACCAAGGCACATTATTATGAAAATACCTAACATACAAAATAAAGATAGAATTTTAAGGGCTGTAAGAGAAAAGAATCAAATTACATTCAGAGGGAAACCAATAAGAATATGAGCAGATTTTTCAATCTAGACCCTAAAAGCTAGAAGGGCCTGGAACAACATATACCAAGTCCTGAAAGAAAACGGATGCCAACCAAGAATCTTATACCCAGCAAAACTTACCTTCAAATTTGACGATGAAATAAGATCCTTCCATGATAAACAAAAGCTAAAGGAATTTACAAAAACAAAGCCGGCATTACAGAACATCTTCAGCAAAATATTCCATGAGGAAGAGATGAAAAACAATGAGGCAAATCAGCAACGGGAGGAACTAGCCTAAAGGAATAGCCAAATAAAGGAGAAACCAAATCATGTCAAAAACAAATATGAGTCAATTGACTGGGAATATAAATCATATCACAATAATAACCCTGAATGTTAATGGCCTGAACTCATCAATCAAAAGACATAGACTGGCAGATTGGATTAAAAAGAAAAATCCAACTATATGCTGCCTGCAAGAGACTCATCTCATAGAAAGAGACACCCATTGACTAAAGGTGAAAGGATGGGGAAAAACATACCATGCACATGGACACAGCAAAAAAGCTGGAGTATCCATCCTCATTTCAGATAATGTGGACTTCAAACCAAAACTAGTCAGAAGGGATAAAGAAGGACATTACATGCTGCTTAAGGGAAGCATAAATCAGCAAGAAATAACAATCATAAATATCTATGCCCCGAACATTGGCTCATCCACGTACGTCAAACAAATCCTTCTCAATTACAGAAATCAAATAGACCACAACACAATAATACTAGGTGATTTTAACACAACTCTCTCACCACTGGATAGATTGTCCAAACAAAAACTGAATAAAGAAAATATAGATCTCAACAACACAATCAATAATTTAGACTTAACGGACATATATAGAATATACCATCCAACAAAGAACGAATACACTTTCTTCTCAGCAGAACATGGATCCTTCTCTAAAATAGACCATATTTTATGCCACAAAGCTACTGTTAGCAAATACAAGAAGATAGAGATACTACCTTGTAGTCTATCAGATCATAATGGATTGAAATTAGAAATAAATGACAGAATAAAAACAGAAACTTCTCCAATACCTGGAGATTAAATAATACACTATTATATGATGAATGGATAACAGAAGACATCAGGAGGGAAATAAAAAAATTCTTAGAAGTAAACGAGAAAAAAGAAATATCATATCAAAATCTCTGGGACACTATGAAAGCAGTACTTAGAGGAAGATTTATTTCATGGGGCGCATTCAAAAAAAGAAGTAGAAATCAACAAATAAACGACTTAACACTACAGCTCAAAGCTCTAGAAAAAGAAGAGCAGACCAATACCAAAAGTAGTAGAAGACAGGAAATAGTTAAAATCAGAGCCAAAATCAATGAAATCGAAACAAAAGAAACAATTGGAAAAATTAACAAAATAAATAGTTGGTTCTTTGAAAAAATAAATAAAATCGATAAACCCTTAGCCACACTAACAAAGAGAAAGAGGGAGAAAACTCAAATTACTAAAATTCGGAATGAACAAGGAAACATCACAACAGACACGAGTGAAATACAAAGCATAATTAGAAGCTATTTCAAAAATCTATACTCCAACAAAACAGAAAACCTCGAAGACATCAACAAATTTCTAGAAACATGAATTACCTAAACTGAACAAGGAGGACATACACAACTTAAATAAACCAATCTCAAGCAATGAAATAGAAGAGGTCATCAAAAGCGTACCAACAAAGAAAAGTCCAGGACCAGATGGGTTTTCAACCGAGTTTTACAAAACCTTTAAAGAAGAGCTCATTCCAATACTCCTCAAACTATTCCAAGAAATAGAAGAGGAGGGAACCCTCCCAAACTCGTTCTATGAAGCCAATATCACCCTGATACCTAAACCAGACAGAGACACATCAAGGAAAGAAAATTTCAGACCAATATCCTTAATGAACATCGATGCAAAAATTCTCAACAAAATTTTAGCAAATCGCATACAAATATATATTAAAAAGATAGTGCACCACGATCAAGTGGGTTTCATCCCAGGGATGCAAGGTTGGTTCAACATTCAGAAATCAATAAATGTCATTCACCATATCAACAGACTTAAAGTTAAGAATCACATGATTATTTCAATAGATGCAGAAAAAGCATTCGATAAAATACAGCATCCCTTCATGCTCAAAACACTAGAAAAAATTGGGGTAGTGGGAACATTCCTTAACATTATAAAGGCCATCTATGCTAAGCCCATGGCCAATATCATTCTAAATGGTGAAAAACTGAAAGCGTTCCCCCTAAAAACTGGAACAAGGCAGGGATACCCGCTTTCACCACTTCTATTCAACATCGTCCTTGAGACTCTAGCCAGACCAATTAGACAAACCAAAGAAATTAAAGGGATACGAAGAACTCAAACTATCTCTGTTCGCTGATGACATGATTATATATTTAGAGGAACCTGGAAATTCCACCAGAAAACTTTTAGAACTCATAAGTGAATTCAGTAAAGTAGCAGGTTACAAGATCAATGCTCATAAATCCAATGCATTTTTATACATAAGTGATGAATCTTCCGATAGAGAAATTAGGAAAACTACCCCATTCACAATAGCATCGAAAAAAATAAAATACTTGGGAATCAATCTCACAAAAGAGGTGAAAGACCTCTACAATGAGAACTACAGAACACTAAAGAAAGAAATTAAAGAAAACCTTAGAAGATGGAAAGATCTCCCATGTTCTTGGATAGGCAGAATTAATATTGTCAAAATGGCCATACTACCTAAAGTGCTATACAGATTCAATGTAATTCCAATTAAAATCCCAATGATGTACCTTGCAGAAATAGAGCAAGCAATTATGAAATTCATCTGGAAGAATAAAAAACCTAGAATAGCTAAAGCAATCCTCAGTAGCAAGAGCGAAGCAGGGGGTATTGCAATACCAGATCTTCAACTCTACTACAAAGCAATAGTAACAAAAACGGCATGGTATTGGTACCAAAATAGACAGGTAGATCAATGGTATAGAATAGAGGACATGGACACAAACCCAAATAAATACAATTTTCTCATACTAGACAAAGGTTCTAAAAATATGCAATGGTTGAAAGATAGCCTCTTCAACAAATGGTGCTGGGAAAACTGGAAAACCATATGCAATAGAATGAAATTAAACCCCTATCTCTCACCCTATACAAAACTCAACTCAAAATGGATCAAGGACCTCGGAATCAGACCAGAGATCCTGCATCTTATAGAAGAAAAAGTAGGTCCAAATCTTCACCTTGTTTGCTTAGGATCAGACTTCCTTAACAGGACTCCCATAGCACAAGAAATAAAAGCAAGAATCAACAACTGGGATAGATTCAAACTAAAAAGCTTTCTCTCAGCAAAGGAAACTATCAGCAATGTGAAGAGAGAGCCTACAGAGTGGGAGAATATCTTTGCCAACCATACTTCAGATAGAGCGCTAATTTCCAGAATCTATAAAGAACTCAAAGAACTCTACACGAAGAATACAAATAATCCAATCAACAAATGGGCTAAGGAAATGAACAGACACTTCACAGAAGAAGATGTACAAGTAATCAACAGATATATGAAAAAATGTTCAACATCCCTAGTAATAAGGGAAATGCAAATCAAAACTACCCTAAGATTTCATCTCACCCCAATTAGAATGGCGATTATCAAGAATACAAGCAACAATAGGTGTTGGCAAGGATGTGGTGAAAAAGGAACACACTCATACATTGCTGGTGGGGTTGCAAATTAGTGCAGCCACTCTGGAAAGCAGTGTGGAGATTCCTCAGAAAGCTTGGAATGGAAACACCATTTGACCCAGCTATCCCACTCCTTGGCCTATACCCAAAGGACTTAAAATCAGCATACTACAGAGATACAGCCACATCAATGTTCATTGCTGCTCAATTCACCATAGCCAGATTGTGGAACCGACCTAGATGCCCTTCAGTTGATGAATGGATAAAGAAACTGTGGCATATATATACAGTGGAATATTACTCCGCAATGAAGAATGATAAAATTATGGCATTTGCAGGCAAACGGATGAAATTGGAGAATATCATGCTAAGTGAGATAAGCCAATCTCAAAAAACTAAAGTACGAATGATCTCGCTGATAAGTGGATGAGGACATATAATGGGGGGTGGGAGGTGTTAGCATTAGGTTTAGGGTTAGGTTTACGGTTAGGGATAAGGAGAGCGGTAAGAATGAAGGAAAGAAGGACTGTATGGAGGGAAAAGGGGGGTGGGAGGGTTCAGGGGGAAGGGAAAAAAATAATCAAACATCTTTGCCCTATGTAAACGTATGATTACACAAATGGTATGCCTTGACTCTATGTACAAATAGAGAAACAACATGTATTCCATTTGTATACAATAATAAAAAAAATGCAGGAAAAAAAACAAAAAATGAAAGAAAAAGAAATTTTCATGAGATATATTATTGAAATGGAGATGAGAACAGTGATTTTTAATAGTGATTACGCTTGGTACATATTTTTAAATAAATATATGCTTGGTGAACTTCCTTGTATACTAATCTTTGTGTGCTTCATTGAAGATTTCCTAAACATAATGCCACTGAATATTTTTTCACTGAATCATTTATTTTAGAGTTTAAAATCAGATTAAAAAATTGAATTCCAGATCATTTCTTTTTAATTACAGATGCAAAAGTACATACACCAAACACACATCTTCTATGTGACTATTTTACTACTTTATGGAAGAAATTTTAAAAATCTAAATCTCTTTGATAACTGTTAAAACTTCAACTTTTATGATTTTCTCTGATATTTATATTCTTCAGTTTCTTTTCCTTTCAATCAGCTGTCTACATTCTTTCTCTGTTTGAGTGTTCATGACTTTTATTTTTTCCTTAAGGTTTTGGTGAAGTCTTTAGAGATTTTTGTAGATAAGATTATGTTATCTGAAAACAGTTTTATTTCATCCTTTCCAAATTGAATGCCTCATCACCTTTTCTTGTCCAGTTTTGAGGTTTGGTCTCCTTGTAATACGTTGAATAGAAGAGTTTAGAATGATCAAACTTGCATTATTTGTGATCTTAGAGAAAAAGCATTCACAATATCATCCCTAAATATGATATTAGTTATGGGATTGCCATACATGGCCTTTATTATGATGAGATCAGTTCCTTTTGTACTTATACAAGATATGAGATAATAAGGACTTTGCATGCATTCTCACGAGACAGTTGTGAAGACACTATTGTCATCTTGATTTAACATGATATAACTGAATCATAGAGAAGAAGTAACTTGTTAAATCATGTGGACTTTATGAAATAAACTAGAATTCCATTTCTATATGCTTGAATGCTTTAGACATTGCACTATATTTTCTACTGCCATGGTAAAATAAAGTCACAACCTGGAATGGAAAAATTAGTCAAAACAAAATCTTGCAAATTTTTTAATGAATTTTTACCATGAAAACAAAGAGAATGATGGAAGGACTTCTTTGGGAGGCAGAGGGCCTGAGATTAGGATCATGTCAGCATTGTTGGAATATCTCACAAGAGGCAAAATGAAACTACTTAGATATTGTTTCAGTAATTTCAGGAATAGTTAACTTCACTAGGGAAATGGCAGTGGGGATGGTTGTGTTTAATGAGGCATGCCAAGTGGTGATGAAGGGAGAGAGAGGCCTCAAAATCTTTCAGGTTTCTAACTTTAAGTGATCAAGCAGCTAAAAATTATATTAATTGGTATGCAGGCTACAGGAAAAGAAACTACTTTAGAAGGTATACTTAAGTACAAGTAAATAGTCCATTATAATGTGTAGTAAAATACATTAACATAGGGTAAATACTAACCAAGACCCAAGACATTATCAACAAAGAAAGAAGTAACCTAAGCTTAGAGATGAAGAATTAAGAGGTGCTATCTATATCCCTCCATATCCTATTCATACCTGAACAACATTTTATGACCAAGTGGTTAATCTTTTGCTAGTCATTTTAGTGGTTACCCTTTTGCTAGTCATTTTATCAGTTTTTAATAATCTAATATAATTTATTATTTAAAGTTGAAGGGCCCTCTCCACCTCAAAATTCTCTAATTAACATTTAACATATAGAGCTTAATAGTATCTGTAGAGTTATTCATCCCTTATTTCCTCTTTTTCTCCTTCTTTGTAGGCATTATAAATACTAGATCACATGTCAGATGAAAATTCAAATACTTGTGAGATCCTGAAAAATACAGGGCAGAACCTTCTCAGAATTCTTTAAGCACATAACAGTTAGAAGTCACAGGAAGAAACATCTGATAGTCTATTCCTTCTATTCCAAATTACAAGACCATGTATAGTGCTTTCCTGAAGATATTGTTATATTGTTCTACACTGGTAGATTTGGAGTATTCTCATCACTGAAGTGTGTACCCAGATATTACTTTCAGGACATGGTTTTTCTGCTCAGAAGACTGACCAAAATATAAGTGGGGAAACCCAGGGAGCATCAGTGGTAGTACTGAGTAAGATAATAGACCAAGATATTTGTTGGGGTAATGCCCACTGTAGGATTGATTCAGCCATGGGCAACCCTGGGACAAACCATCATTCAAATTTCATCAATTCCAAGTCAATTATTTGTTTTTACCAGTGGAATAGGCAAAATAATTACCCCTCAAAGATGTCTTAATGCCCAGTTCCTAATACCAAATACTTAGAATATGTTAGCTTTTGTGACACAAATGACTTTGAAGAAAGATCTGGAGATGGATGATCCTGAGTTATCCTGACCTCAATCAAACCAAAAACATCTTTATATGGGAGAGACAGAAGGCTCAGAGTCAGAAAATTTTAAGAGTGTAAGATGAGGTCAGGAAGGAGAGAAGATGGTTTTGAGGATAGAGGGCGAGGTCATGAGTCAACAACTATGATGATCTCTAGTAGCTAGTAAAACAAGACACCAGATTTTTCTGTATAGTCTCCAGAAGGAAAACTGGTCTTTAGACATTTAATATCAGTCCAGTGAAACTAATTTCAGATTTCTGACTTCCCAAATCATAGGAGGGTAAATCTGTGTTGTCTTATGCCACAAAAACTTTGGCACTTTGTTACAATAGGAAACTTGTACAACTAGTAAACATCACTATCATCTATGGCAGAAAACAGTGTAGTTCATTTGTTTTGAAGAATGTCACTCTATCTGCATCGATGAAATCTATCTCTAGATTGCAGCCAATCAAATATTAACAGTAACCTTTAATTCAGACCTTTTTTCATTTTTTAAATTTATATTCTAGATGAAAGAACTAAATCGTGTTGTAACAAAATATAATAAAGAACCCAATAAAGTTAAAGTAGAGTTTCTACCAGCCTTATATCTATGATGATCAATCTGGTAGCCCCATGTGGCTACATGCACTGAAATGTAAATGAATTAAATTAAATTAAAGCATTTATTCCTCATTTGCACTAGGTACATTTCAGGGCTCAATATCTCTATGTGGCTAATGGCTATGGTGCTGGAAAGGACAGATTTTTCTTATGCTGCTCTTGATCCCCATCATGCATCACTCCTCTTTTCTCCTCCCCTTTCTCCTACTTTCCTTTCTCATATACACAGACTACACGTGCTTCCCTCCATCCTTGGACAAGAGGACACAGGATCATTAGAAGCCATATGAACAACCAGGAGTTCTATTCCAAAGAGAAATCATTAATTAAACTTGTTCTGGTTTATAGAAAAATCTACCTATAATTAAAACAATAAAGTGAAATCAGGATCTCTTAAGGTATAAAAAATTAATACTGACTCTTGGAATTGTACTCTCACACCTTAAGCATGAGGCCAGTGCTAGTATTTTTATACAGAGAATTGGTGTTAAAATTACATGTTGGGAAGTCTCATTATAATGATGAAGAAGTGGGCAGAGCTAATACTTACAGCTAAGACTTTTTCCAGCATAGTAATGTTGATATTAAGGAAGTATATACATTGCAATAATACAGAAAACTTACTAGTGGTTTTAGGGGAAATAAAGAAGGAATACAGAAATGCCTCAGGCTGTCAGAAAACCTGGATTATGATAGAAGTATTGAACACAACTGCCCAGAATGATTACTACAATGTCTTGAGAAGGAAATGGGATTTCAGGCTTGGGGGAGAGGAAGCATAAAATTGTAAGGGGGAGGGAGAGAAATTCTGTAAGGGAAAAGATGCAGACCTGGAATAACTAACTTGGATATGTTAACAAAGGACACTAAAAGAATAATACAGAAGCAGCCTGTCACCTATGCTTCACAGAATCTCAAAGTCTAAACAACTGAACTGTTTCCTTTGATGACCCATCTAGCTACCCAAAGAAAGAATACACCAGCTGGAGGAGGCTACCAGGTAATCAGGATCAGACTTTAGAAGAGGAAAACAAAGCTTGCAATTCTAAATGTCTGCCAAGAGAGGGGCAAGATAGTGGAATAGAAGCAGGCTGCGCATTCTAGCCCTTCGGCATTTCAAAGAACAGCTACTTGGTGAGGTGGGTATGCAGAGTTCATTATTGGGCAATAAGAAACTTGGAGAGACTCAGAGACTCTGGTTACTGGAGTAGAGAGTAGAAAAGGGTTAATTGGATCCAAACCTGCCCCTGGGGTGCCAGTGCAGGTGAGGGGAAGCATCAAACAAAGAAAGAAAAAGAGTGACATTTTAACAAAATTGTTACAGAAAGAGAGAAGAGAAAAACCTGTCTGAATTTAGTTGAACTAGGAATTGCATAGTGAGCTGCTGAGTAAGAAGTGCTCCTTTTTTGTTTGTTTATTTTTGTTTTGTTTTATGCAGTATTGGGGATTAAACCCAGGTCCTCTCTACCACTGAGCCACATCCCCAATTCTTTTTTATTTTTCATTTTGGGACAGGGTCTCACTAAGTGAACCATGCTGGCCTTGAACTTCTGATCCTCCTGCCTCACCCTCCCAAATTGCTGGAATTATAGGTATGTGCCACTGTGCCAGGCAAGGGCTCCATTTTCCATGCAGCCTCCCCAACATTTATCTTCTGACCATTCTTTTTATGAGGTGATGTGTCATTGCAGTTTCAATTGCATTTTCCTTACTGTTAGTGATGTCTAGCACCTTTTGTACTTGGTTTATTGTATATCTTCTTTGAGAAAATGTATTAAATTCTTTGCCCATTTTTAATTTGGTTATTTGGGGGGGATTCCCTATTTAATTGTTTCAGTTCCTTATGTATTTTGGATAGTAACACTTTATAAGGATGTGTGATTTGTAAATATTTTCTCCCATAAGTTGCTTTTTTGTTTTCTTGATCATGTCCTTTGCTATGTTGCTTGATATAATCCCATTTTTCTATTTTTGCTTTTGAAACTTGTGCTCTTCGTGTTATAGTCAAAAATATATTGTTAAGACCAATGTCAGAAAGATTTCTTCTTGTTTTCTTTAAGGAATTCTTTGGTTTCAGATCTTATATTTAAGTGATTAAATTACTTGACTTTTCTATGTGATATGAAATAGAAGTCCAGCTTCATTCTATTGCATGTAGGTATCCAGTTTTCCCACCATGATTTGCTGAGTGGAATTTCCTGCCTCTGGGTTGAAAAGTAGTTCTCCATACATGCATATGTTTATTTCTGGGCTCTCTATTCTTTTCTGTTGGTCTCTGTGTCTGTATTTTATACCATTAATATACTGTTTCATTTACTGCTATTTTTCAATATAATTTGAAATCATGAAGTAAGATTTCTCTAGCTTTGTTCTTCCTGCTCTAGATTGCTTTAGCTATTTGGGGTATTTTGTGATTTCATACAAATTTTAGCAGTATATTTTTATTTCTGTGGGGAAAATGTTGGAATATTTATAGGATTGTATTGAATCTGTATATTGCTTCAGGCAGAAATTTCATTACTATTAATTCTTTGAATCCATGAGAGAATATTTTTATAATATTTCTATACTTTTATATTCATTTTTTCAATATTTATAGTTTTTGGTGTAGAAAACTTTTGCCTCCTTAGATTTATTATTATTTTTTTTCTTTTTGTGTGAATTTTAAATGAAATTTTGTTAATTTCTTTTTCATATAATTCATTATTAGTGTATACAAATACAACTGGTTTTTATAAGCTTATTTTATATCCTACATCTTTACTGAATTCATTTTACTATTTGTAGCAATGTTTTTTGTGGCGGGTGATGTCTTTAGGATTTTCTACATATAAAGTCAAGTAATTTTCAGAGTTTTGTTTATTTCTTTCAAATTTGAATGCCTATTTTCTTCTTTTTGCCTAATTACTCCAAATAGGACTTTCAATGTTATGTTGAATACTACTGGTGAAAGTGGGCATTCTTGTCTTGTTTGTGATCTTAGAGGAAAAGCTTTTAGCTTTTCACCTTTGAGTAAGACATTAGCAATGGCCTAGTCATATATGGCCTTTATCATGTTGATATATAATCCTCTTATAACTAATTTGTTGACAGTTTGTATCATGAAAATATGTTTAATTTTTCAAAAATTTTTTTGTGTCTCTTGGGGTGATCATGTGATGTTATCCTTCAGTCTATTAATGTGGCATCTCATTTTTATTGATTTATGTATGTTGAACTATCCTTATATCCCAGGGTTAATTTCCTCTTCGTTATGGCATTTGATCTTTTAAATGTTCTGTTGAATTTCATTTGCTAGTATTTTGTTGAAGTCTCCTGCATCTATAAAACAACTGGAAAATAACTAAAATTGTTGAAATAATTTCTTACCTATTAATCACTTCAAATGATAATTATTTAAATTTCCAATCAGAACACATAGGGAGATTGAATGAACAAAAAATTAGAATAAACTGTATGTTGCCTACAGTATACTCATCTCAGTTTTAAGGAAAATCATAGGCTGAATGTGAAGGAATCAAAAAAGTTATTCCATGGAAATGGTACTAGATGAAATCAAATGTAGGTATATTTATATTATGAAAATATAATTTAAGTCAAACTATAACAAGAGACGAAAGATTATTATTTAATGATAAGGTTGTCAATTCATCAAAAGGGCATAATAATTACAAATACATATGTACCCAACATCAGAGCATGTAAATGTATAGAGCAAATAATAATATATCTGAAGGGAGAAATAGACAACAATACAATAATTGTAAGGAATTTCAACATCCCTCTTTAAACAATGGCTAGATCATTCTGACTTAAAACCAAAAAGCAGCCAAAGGACTTAACAATGTAGTCCAAATAGACCAAATAGGCAAATGTAGAATATTGCATTCAACTCCAGCAGCATATACATTGAACCTGTAATAAATCATCCAGCAAAGAAAAAATTAACCTAGATGCCCTTCAATAGATGAATGGATAAAGAAACTGTGGTATATATACACAATGGAATATTATTCAGCCATTAAGAAGAATAAAATTATGGCTTTTGCTGGTAAATGGATGGAGTTGGAGAATATCATGTTAAGTGAAATAAACCAATCCCAGAAAACCAAAGGCTGAATGATTCCTCTGATAAATGGTTGATGATGCATTACAGTGGTGGGGGGAGGTAAGGCAAGAATGGAAGAAGGATGGAACGTGTAGACGGAAATGAGGGGGGGTGTGAGGGAAGGAAAGATTATAGAATGAGACAAACATCATTACCCTATGTACATGTATAAATACACAAATAGTACGACTGTACTTTGTGTACAATCAGAGAGACGATAGTTATACTCCATTTGTGTACAATGAATCAAAAACAAAAGCCTCAAAAAAAAAAAAAAGGAAAAGAAAAAGAAAAATCTGTGACCAGATGGCTTCACTGGTGAATTATACTAAACATTAAAGAAGAATTAATACCAATCCTTCCCAAATTCTTCCAAAATTTTGAAGACCAAGAAAGACTTCTAGCCTCATTTTATGAGACCAGAACTACTTTGATATTAAAGCAAGACCAGGACAAGACAAATACAGAAAACTACAGGCCAGTATCCCTGATGAATACAGATAAAACTTTCTTTATATTTTGGTATTCATCTCATAGAGAGTACAGTTGTTGAACATCTTCCATTTTTGCTTTTGCTCCTTTCATCTCACTTTATATTTACAAATTATTTTATTATTTTTTTCTTTAGTCTTTTTTTCTAACTTTAGCTAGAGTGGCCACATTTTACTGTTAATTTTGTTTCTTTAAATTGACATTATAAAGACTAATCTTGTTAGTACTATTAATTATATGTACTTCTACAGCTATAAACACATATTTTTCTTATAATACAGCAAAAGAAAATGCTGACTGTGCTTTCTGATTTTATCCTTCATCCAAGTAATATGAAATATTTCAAACATTTTTATTTTTCTTCCTGTTTCATACTCGTATAAGCCTTTTAATTAAAAAAAAACTTACTTTTCCTTAACTCCCTGCTTGTCCAAATCATGGATTTTAACATTTAGTTCTTTTTCTACCTGACTGTAATTAGTCTGGGCTTCATTTCTCTCTTTTTGAGGAATTATTATTTATATATCTCATTATTTTGAATGCATATTTTAAATCTTCATTCTCATATCATAATTTTATTAGGTACAAATATGTCTAGGTCATGCATTGTATTCTCTATCATTTTCCCTTTTTTTTCTTACTCTATTTGAAGGCTGTATTCTGAGTTACTAGTTGTTTGTTTGAAATAAAATTTTCTCTGGTAGTTTTCTAAAAGGAAATAGATGGGTAATATGTTCTAAGATTCTTTGTATGTTTATAAATACTCATTACCTATCTGAGAGATGATTTATATCCTGATTAGGCTTATGTTTTTTGTGTTATAACCATTTCCTCCACATTCTGTACATATTATATTTTCCTTTCTTAACTTTCTGAATTGCATATAATAAGTCTTACTGACAGCCTAATGCTTTTTTCTTTTTAGTAACTTTTTTCCTGTGGAAAATTATAAGTTATGTCTTTTTCCATTGAACATTTATGTAAATGGATGTTACTTTCCATCAGTTCTCCAGAAAATTATTAAGCCATTTAAATCTACATACATCTTTTCATGCCAAAAATTTTCCTAGAAAATTTTCCTTATTCCTTTTCTCTTTTCCAGCAATATTACTTTTTCACATTTTCTTCTGTGTTTTGCCTCTGTAGTCTTTTAGGCTAGCAGTTAATGTCTCAAGAATTATAATTCTCCTCTTTAACTTGTCTACTGAATTTTAAAATTAAAAATCTCATTACCATTTTTAGTTTAAAATAGTTTGTCTTTGGAATACTCACAATTGAATTTCCTTAGCATTATTACTTATTTTAAGATGTCACCTATCTCATCAGTAATCTTGCATCAATTGAGATAATCACACAGGAGTCCCACTTATTCTTCCAGTTTGGTTGCTGGGTCCACTTAAGCCCATTTCTCTGTACATGTTGTTTTATTTGTCTCATGTTGTCATATCAAGCTGTTAAGTGAATATGGTTACCAAGTAGAATTCAAATATCAGAACTACTTCTGATGATATTAATAGTCTAGTTTCAAATCATACATTAAGTTAATTTGTAGCAAAAAGTAGAAAGAAATAAATGTAATAAATAGTACTGCAATTCTTATTTTTATACAGCCCAATTCTGAAGGACCTTTGCATTTTTTCCATGGGTGATTAGAGAAATGTAATCAAATATAATATTTAAAATCATAAATATACAAATAATCCAAACAGATTCAAAACCCTTATGGAAATTTGGAAAATAAGAATAAACAAAGCCTGACAGATTCTATTTGATATATGACATGCAACTGAAATCCTATGTGGTTTTGGAAACATTAAAAACCATATACTACAATGACACAGCTACGTCAATGTTTATAGCAGCTTATTTCACAATAGCTAAGTTATGGAACCAACCTAGGTGCCCTACAATAGATGACTGGATTAAGAAATGTGGTATATATACATGATGGAATATTACTCAGCCATAAAAAAGAATTACTTTATGACATTTGCTGGAAAATATATGAATCTGGAGACTATTATGCTAAGTGAAATAAGCCAATTCCAAAAAATGAAAGGTCAGATGTACTCTCTGATATGTGGATGCTAATACACAACACAGTGGGGAGGGGAAGAATAGAAGTTCTGTAGATTAGACAAAGGGGAATGAAGGGAAGGGACAGGGGACAAGAATAGGAAAGATAGTGGAAAGATTCTGAGGTAACTTTTCTGTACATATATGAATATAAGACATGAATCCTAATTGGAATAAAATATACTCATGTTTGTAGAAATAAGTCAAATAATACCTTACTGTCTTGCATAACTTAAAAGAACAAAAATTAAAAATTTCAAAAACAAAAATAAAATAACTAAGAATATGAAATCATCATAATTTGCATATGAACATTTCATACCTACAATTATCAAGTTAATCATGATGTTTACAATATATTTGAAGTCAATAGATTTCTAGTTTAATTTGAATAATCAATAAATTATACAAAGGAAATAAGATTCCATTCAAAGTAGTAAACACAAAACCACACATCAGAACAATCACCAACACCAACGGTAACAAATAATATACCAAAAATTAATTTAACAAACTGGGACCTAAAGGAAGATACTTTGAATAACAAAGTTTGATGATTAACAGAGTAGACTTGTTAATCAATGGAAATGTAATATATTGTAATTGATTCTACATAGACTAATTTTTGTTAAACCTCATCAAAATTCACTTTGGGAAACTCCTCCATGAATGTAGATTCAAATAATAATCCCAAACAAAAATATTAACAAGCTTTATCATTTACAGGATAAAATATTCATTATACAATATGACTAAAATGAGTTTATGTCATGATTGAAGGATAGTTAACGTTAAAATATATGTAATGATAATTCTCCCCAATAGTATGCTAACAGAGAAAAGCAATATTTTACCGTGTAGTTGCAGAAAACTAATGTGATAAATTCAACATGACTTTGATTCCAATATATTAGTAAGTGAACTCTTAAGCTGATAAACAGAACCAACCAAAAACCTTGAGCAGATATCACTCATAAATAAAAAATATTATAAGCATTCTTCTAAAATTATGAACAAACAAAAAGACATTTTAAATTATTTATAGCCTAGAGCTCTTAATCAGTATAACAAAAAAAAACATTAAGAGTGTGTGTGTGTGTGTGTGTGTGTGTGTGCACGCGCACATGTATGTTGGTATAGGCAGTGTATGTATTAGAATGGGGATAAAACTGTCATTATGTGAAATAACTTATTATTAACCTAGAAAACCCAGAATTTATACAAACACATATTGTAAATGACATGATCAACATAAATTAAAAACAAAAAATTTAGTTTAAAATAATACATTCTTTAGAATAAAAATGTTTCACAGGAAAAAAATCTATGAAAATATGAACTGAGATATAAATATGAAAAGTAAACCTTGAAAATCTTTAAAATATCTAATTTCTGACCTTGGGATTGGAAATAATTTATTAAGATAAATGCAAATAAATTTATTTAATTCAACTAAATCAAAATTAAGAACTTTTGAGAAGAAACAATGAGGAACATTAAAAGACAACACAAGTAATAATGAACACATGCAACTAAGGAGTAAACTCTAGAATGTATAAACAAACTGTACTAAATCCATGAGAAAGCAATACATATCCCCTCTCCTTCAATAAAATAAATGAAACACATGGAATGGCCAGTAATAATTATGGTCAGTACATACTATGTAATCAGAAAAATTAAAATTATGATCATATCTTAATCTGGTTTTCTCAGGAAGCCACTACTTTCTCTTTAGAGAATGTAATTCTCAGGAGGAGGAGAGACAGGAAGAATGAAACAAGGCATGAAGAAGAGTCACCATGTGGGTGCATTTATAAACTAATCATAGTTAAGTATAACTGATTTCACCATCTTGGATCAGTCCACTTTAGTGGTGAGTAGTGGGGAGTTGAAATATGTGTCCATCAGTTCTCATATCCTCTTGTCAAAGCTCATCCCATGGGGTATACTCATGATTATAGGAAAAGAGACCAATAGCATCACACATTTTGGCATTAATGCAGATCCTCAAACTGTAGCAAGGGTATGAGGCAAAGTACCTGCTTGAAAATTAAAAATGCAAGAAGGAACACTTGTACAGAAAATGTGGTTAAACTGAGTGAATCTAAAATGGTTCACTAGAAGTGTCGAAGTCACTAGGTAATATTTTATACCTGCTATATTAGCAAAGAATATGTCTGGCTACATCAGTTGTTGAACAGGATGTGAACCAATGATATTATGTATTACTGGTAAATATTATATATTATTGGTATACTACTTTATAAAATACTAAATTGAGAATTCATCTTGTAAAGTTGAAGAGCAACTTGTAAAGTATAACACAGGAATTAGTCCTACTTATATAAGAGGGAAACTCTTGCTTGTGTTCACCAGGAGACATGTGAAAGAATGTTCATAGAAGCACAATGAAGAGAAAACCCTGAAAAAATACAAATGTTTAGAAGACATAAAAATACATTTTATGATGCCATCACAGTATGAAATATATAGCAATGCAAGTCAATGACCTCTATCTCTACAGAGCTATATGAATGAACCTTAATATATAATAGTAAAGAATGATAAAGCAAGTTCCAGAACTCTGTATAGTTTAGACATGCATACATATAAAGTATTTCATGTGGGCATACATAACATATGGAAAATGTAAAAGATCATTAAATATAAAATTCAGCATAATTGTTATCTCTGTGTGTATGTGCCAGTGTCACATGGATAAGTTTATTGGTCACGTTTTTTTATTTAGCTTTTAATTATTTACAGACTGCATTTTGATTCATTGTACACAAATTTCATTTCTAAGGTTGTACACAATGTAGATTCATACCATCTGTGTAATCATACATGTACATAGGGTAATGATGTCTGTCTCATTACACCATCTTTCATACCTCCCTCCCTCTCATTTACCTCTGCATAATCAAAAGTTCCTTCATTCTTGTCTCACCCCCACCCCTCCACTCCCATTATATATCATCCTCCACTTATCAGGGAAAACATTCGGCCTTTGGTTTTCTGGGCTTGGCTTATTTCACTTAGCATGATATTCTCCAATTCCATCCAATTAGTTCCAAATTAGTGCAGCCACTCTGGAAAGCAGTATGGAGAATCCTCAGAAAACTTGGAATGGACCCACCTTTTGACCCAGTTATCCCACTCCTCGGTTTATACCCTAAGGACTTAAAATCAGCAAACTACAGTAACACAGCCACATCAATGTTTATAGCAGCTCAGTTCACAATAGTAGATTGTGGAACCAACCTAGATGCCCTTCAACAGATGAATGGATAAAGAAACTATGGTATATATACACAATGGAATACTATCCAGCCATAAAAAAGAATAATATTGGTCACATTTTTAAGGGCAAATAAAAATTTTAAAAGACAAAATATTAAGAAGAACCTCTTCCATAGAAAACGTAATTGTGAATTCATCTCTGCTTCTTTGAGATATATGTAGATCTTTTAAAAACCTAAATAAGCCTCTGCAGCTTTACAGTTCAAGAAATATCTTTCTCAAAGCACTAGGAGTTATGTCTTCGAAATGTAATCATCAAAGATAGTGTCCCTTTCTCCCATTTTCTGTGGAGAACAGGGTCCTAAATTTAGCTGGATCCTAGTTCCAAAGCTACCTCCTGTCTAAGCATAGAAAAATTAAGTTTTCATTTGGATAAATCCAATTAGCTAGCATGCATAGTTTCACCAACTACCAAGTAAATTAAGATGAACTGTATGTGACAAATGTTTCAGTCAAGTACTTTTAGTTGAAGACTAGTTATGTTTTTTTCTCTTGAAAAAATAGATATGATGAGGTGTCTGCTTGACTAATTAAAAAGATAATATTTATGTCTTTGTAAACTCTAGCAGATTGCTTGTGATGCATATCACATTTTGGTTTAATGCATGCTCAATATTAGAACAGTTTTCTTTGTGTTCTGCTTTTGTTAAAAAGAGTTTTTTGGATGGCAGGAAATTGTGTTTCTAAGTTATATTTTCCAAATAGGTTTGTTTTTTGCATTGGGGTCCTAACTTAATAAGAATTCATTAAGATTTGAGATTTGTAACTTGCACATATACACACAGGCACACATCATAGATATTCTTTTGAATATGTCAGATATTTCAAATGCATTAAATATTTTAATCTGAACAAAATAATCTTAAATTCAAGTAGCTAACTAGTAAATATACAACTACCATAGAATATTATGTCATAATAGTCTTAATACATAAAGCTTATAATAATAATTTTTTAAATGTGCTAGTAGGTCAGATCATGACCTTGGGCATAGCAGCTCCCTTTGGCCTCTATCAATTTCAAGGGATAGAGAAACTCAGATATGAAGTGCCAATAAACTAACACTCCCAGCCATGGAGTGAATGAGTGCTTAAGTTAAAAAGAGGTATCTGGGGTGTACAACTACATCTTTTTGCCCCTAAAAAGAATGCAAACTAATTTGTTTTCTCTGTCCCCAAGCTCAGTTTCAAATTTGCCACAGAAGCAAAGGTGAAGGGCCAGAGAAAACAATATTAGGAAAGGCACATAAATGGTTTTAGAAAATTGTGGAAATAAAGGGAAAGGGAAAAAAAGTAATGCAAATACAAAGAATTAAATAAAATGGTCAGAACAATCCAAATATAACAATTTTCGAAATAAAAGTAATATATTTTCCTAGAATTTGTAAAAACAGAGCACTAAGATTGTATATTTTTAAAAAGGTATCCAAGTATTTACACAGAAATGCTCAATAACAGAACTCTAACACAAGCAGAAGATAAAGAAACAGTTCTGTTGTTGAGTATTTCTGGGTACATTTGCTCTTTGCATCCTGAAGTGTTGAAAATAAATGCATACACAAAGAAATCTAGATGGATATGAGACCTAAATGTGAAAGGTAAACCTCTGGAACCAATAGAAGAAACTGAGAGAATATCTTTTTTTTCAAGGAATGCACAGGACTTCTGAAATAAGACAAATACAAAATATGCATGATTAGGTTAATATTTAATTACATGAAAATTCTTTTCCAAGAAGAGCATCACATAAATATCAGTTATGAAACTGTTCACAGTTCTTATGAAATGAAGGCAATAAGATCCAGAATTCAAGGAATTCCTTAATATCAACAGGAAAATGGAAACAGGATAGGTCATTCATATTTGAAAAGATATTATTATTTTTTGTTTTTAATTTCTTATCAGTACTAGGGATTAAACTCAAGGGTGTTCTACCATTGAGCTATATCCTAATCCTCTATTTGTTTATTTATTCATTTATTTATTTTTAAATTTTGAAGCAGGGTCTTGCTAAATTGCTAAATTACTGAAGCTGGTTTTCAATTTGGAATCCTGCCTTTGCCTCCTGAGTTACTGGAATTATAAGCATGTGCCACCATGCTAGGCTCATCATTGTTATCATTCAACAAAAATAAAAATTTGAAAGGGGATGCTATTCAGTAGACGTTAAAGTGGCAATATAAAAGTTTTATGAAGACAAGGTGAAATAGCTTATAGGTTCAAAAATCTTAAAATATTTATCCAATTACTCTCTGGAAAATTCCAAATAAAATGCATCTAGAGTTTCATAATTTGCTAATGAAATTTACCTCACAGAAGTCACAAGTTGTTTTATAAACCTTCGTTTATCATCACCTTTCTAAAAATAAAGAATATATTTCTTTTCTTGAAAACAGTTTTATAAATAGAGTAAACATGCTTTCTGGATTCCTCTGACTCAGTAAAATCCTAAGTAATTAGTCCCTACCATTCACTCATTTTTAAAAAGAACATAACATTAGTGACATGAATTTATACTCATTGACTCTGCAGCTTAATTTTGTCCAAAATGTTTTGATCCAATTTTCACCTGTGAATGCTGTAATTTTATGTAGTTTTAAAATTAACTAAATAACAATGACAGTTCAAAATCAAATCAGAGGCCAAGTCTCATTCTTCTAAATATCTATTTTCTATTTTAAGCAACTGATATGAAGGATGACTCAGTTAAAAAATCATCAATAATGAATTCCACTGTATCACTTTCAAAATACATCTTTAAAGTTATGATGGAATCTCATACCAAATACATACATCTTATTTGCTATTTGTTATTGTATAAACAATTGTTTATGACAATAACTGAACTTATATGTTTAGTAAATGTGTTTATTGCATAATTTTCAAAAGTGCTTTGGAATTCATATTAACTCTGGTAAAATCATTTATTGTTTCACTTATTTTAGATCTATGAGACATTGTCAAGACAATGATCTCATGATATTAAACTCAAAATTATAGATTATACATATGTACACACACACACACGATTTAAGCTGACTGAACCTTTCTGGAGCAGTGGATCAGTAATGAACTGAAATAACATTTATGAATAAGCTCTGTTCCATATGAGATATCTGGGGTTTATCCAGACTAGGAAATGTTTCCTCTTTCACTGGGAGTACTTTTTTTTAGAGAGGCTTATATGGGAAAAGGCTTATTTCCAGTAAAGTTGATAGTAATACAATCTTCCTTGTGATAGCTCAGTTCAAAAATGGTTATTGGTATAAAAAAATGAAATAAATTAAAATATAAGAAGCATAACTTTCTCAGAAAATACAAGATTGAATATTCTGTTAGTCTGCTTTATATCACTGTGACCAAAACACCTGTCAAGAGAACTTAGGGGAGAAAAAGTTTATTTGGACTCAAAGTTTCAGAAGTTTAATTGATGGTCAGTCAGTTCTGTTGCTCTGGACTTGAGGTCAAGCAGAGCTTCATGCAGAAGGTTACTGTGGAGGAAAGCTGTTCACTTTATGGGAGCCAGGAAGCAGAGAGAGAGAGAAGCACTAGGGACAAAATATAAACCCCAAGTCATGCCCCAGTAACCTATTTCCTCTGGCCATGGCCTACCTGCCTACAGTTACCACCTAGTTAGTTTATTCAAATTATTAATCCACGAAATGGATTAATTTACTGGTTAAGTTACAACTCTCATAAATTAATCATTTCAGTTCTTGCATTCACACAGGAGACTAGGGTGTGACTCATATCCAAACCATAGCAAATAGATTTGAGGAGTGGATTAAAGAAATTTTCATGATATTATGAATGTATAAAATCCAATCAAAAATATATCACAGGCAAATGAGCTAAAGTTGACCTTAGCAATAAATTTGAATCAATTTCAATAGAATATAGATTTAAACAAATTTCATACATGTTTTATTACAGTGATAAAATCCTTAAGTGTTCACTCCAGTTTTCTTCTGGCACCCAAAACCAGCAGATCTCATATTTGTAATTGCTGTTTACTTTTTAACTTTTTTGAATGACATATCAATTTTGTTCAAAAAAATGAAAATTGAGTTACATGAATGAAGGATGAAATAGTTTTTATTCTGTTAACTCTTTAATAAACCAGTGAATCTAGTAAATATAAAAATAGCACAGAGAAGGAAGTAGTGTTAAAAGATACACTTCAATTAGATTTCTGTATCTAAACAAGATGTAGAAAAATTTTTCCTTAACCTCAAATAAATCCTAAGGCAAACAAATACTGGCTTGTTACCTCCATTTGAGGAAACTAAATCAGGAACAAGAACTATTAGATCAAACAGAGAAGAACCTTACCTAAATATTCTTTCATTTGTACTTTATCTCTAACTTTTATTAGGACCCTCATGAATCTCAGCCCACATATCTAACTCCCAAATATTTTTTCTGCTTTCCAGCTTCCACAAAAATCTTATGCATTTTTATGTCTTTGCTTATATAATGTCATGAAAGTAAATGTTCTAGGGTGCTCAGACACACTGGCCCTATATTCCTTGACTCTCCATTTTTGACCCCAAATTGGAAATTCCAGTTGAGATAAATAACTTAAAAGATAAAATTATTTTGGATAGCTAGTAATACATCACATTCCAAGTAAGAATTCAAAAGTTTGCTCCAGCAAAACCTTTGGGTTTTTTTTCATTCATTCATTCAATTAAAATTTATTGAACAACTACTTTTATTAGAAACTAGGTATCATAACCAGTTATAGTTAGTGTTTATACAAGATAGGCATTGCAAAGCAGTTATCAGAAAATACATTCCTAAATATTTTGGCCCTATGTGAAAAGTTTGGAGAATTAATGTAATTTGTATATTTTATATTAACATAGACTATTTAACATATGTAAATTATTTTATCCTCCATTTTAACCTACACATTGATTAATTAATGTTTTAGTTTCTGATTGGTGCTATAATAATCTACCACAAACTTGATACTTAAAATAGCCAAAGTTTATTATCTTTATTATCACTGATGCAGCTTCTATTACATCCTTTTCTGACTCTGACTCTTCTCCTACCTCATAGAAGCCTATAAAAGAGGAAGAAGGTAGGAGCATCCAAATTGGTCTTACTGGGTTAAAATCAAAGTGTTGGAAGGACTGTGAGGCTCTAGGGGAGAATCCATTTTCTTGCTTTTCCCGCTTTCTACTGACTGCTCAAATTCCCTGGCTCGTAGCCCCCTTTCATCTTCAAAGAAGGCAGTGGGCAACCAAGGCTTAATCAATTTGTATCACTATGATACTGCTGTTATCATATCTTCTTTTCTGACTCTGACTCCTCTCCTACCTCCTTCTTCCTTTTTTATAGACTTCTATAACAGGCTCACATGGAAAAATCCAGAATAACCTCCTTATTTTAAAGTCAACTGCTTAGTAACTTTAATTTCCTTTTCTAGTTAACCCAACATATTAACAGTTTATAGGGAGTAGGACTTGGGTACCTTTGGGGAGCCATTATTCTACTGTATTTAACTTTTACTTTCAGTTTTATCAAATAAATACACTATTTTAGCTACTTTTGGTCCATAGTTCACATCTAAAGAGGAATTAGTTCAATTACTTTATTCACATCCTAACTAAAAGCAATAATTTAACTCAATTGTATAACACTACACCTTCCCAAACCACTGGAATAACAACTGATGACTGGTTATCAGGAATCATCTGGAGAGGTCATCAGCTTCTCTTCCTTCAGGTTGATCTACTGGCGATCTAGGAGTTGGATGTAAGAATTTAGTAGGAAGGAGAATGCATATCACTTCTCATCCTCCAGTCTTTAACTTATCAGTCTTTCCTTCCAGGGATAAGATAAATTTAAAAGAGTAACACAACTTATTAACATTTCCAAAGCCATTTATACAAAGGAGAACAGATTGTATGTATATGACCTAATTATTAATTAAGGGAAAAAACTCATTACTGATATTACGAAAATAAAGTCACTGGTTTTTGCTTCTTTTTAAGTTATTTCCTTTATTTTAGTTTTTGTGGGATTTAATTTTTTTTGTTTGTTTGTTTAAAAAGATATCTCCCATCCAAGTACTAACCAGGCCCAACCCTACTTAGCTTCTGAGATGGGACAGAAAAAATAGGGATAGTGGGAACATTCCTTAACATTGTAAAGGCCATGTAATATAAGCCCATGGCCAATATCATTCTAAATGGTGAAAAACTGAAAGCATTCCCCCTATAAACTGGAACAAGGCAGGGATGCCCGCTTTCACCACTTCTATTCAACATTGTCCTTGAAACTCTAGCCAGAGCAATTAGGCAGACCAGAGAAATTAAAGGGATATAAATAGGAAAAGAAGAACTCAAACTATCCCTATTTGCTGATGACATGATTATATATTTAGAGGAACCTGGAAATTCCACTAGAAAGCTTTTAGAACTCATAAGTGAATTGAGTAAAGTAGCAGGTTACAAGATCAATGCTCATAAATCCAATGCATTTTTATACATAAGTGATGAATCTTCAGAAAGAAAAATTAGGAAAACTACCCCATTCACAATAGCATCGAAAAAAATAAAATACTTGGGAATCAATCTCACAAAAGAGGTGAAAGACTTCTACAATGAGAACTACAGAACACTAAAGAAAGAAATTAAAGAAAACCTTAGAAGATGGAAAGATCTCCCATGTTCCTGGATAGGCAGAATTAATATTGTCGAAATGGTCATACTACCAAAAGTGCTATACAGATTCAATGCAATTCCAATTAAAATCCCAATGATGTACCTTACAGAAATAGAGCAAGAAATCATGAAAAATTCATCTGGAAGAATAAGAAACCCAGAATAGCTAAAGCAATCCTTAGCAGGAAGATTAAAGCAGGAGGTATTGCAATACCAGAACTCAACTATACTACAAAGCAATAGTAAAAAAACGGCATGGTATTGGTACCAAAATAGACAGGTAGATCAATGGTACAGAATAGAGGACATGCACACAAACCCAAATAAATACAATTTTCTCATAATAGACAAAGGGGCCAAAAATATACAATGGACAAAACAGTCTCTTCAACAAATGGTGCTGGCAAAACTGGAAATCCATATGCAGCAGAATGAAATTAAACCCCTATCTCTCACCCTGCACAAAAATCAACTCACAATGGATCAAGGACCTTGAAATCAGACCAGTGACCCTTCATCTTATAGAAGAAATAGTAGGTCCAAATCTTCAACTTTTTGACTTAGGATCGGACTTCCTTAACAGGACTCCCATAGCACAAGAAATAAAAGCAAGAATCAACAACTGGGATAGATTCAAACTAAAAAGCTTTCTCTCAGCAAAGGAAACTATCAGCAATGTGAAGAGAGAGCCTACAGAGGGGGAGAAAATCTTTGCCACTCATACTTCAGATAGAGCCCTAATCTCCAGAATCTATAAAGAACTCAAAAAACTCTACACCAAGAATACAAATAACCCAATCACCAAATGGGCTAAGGAAATGAGCAGACACTTCTCAGAAGAAGATCTACAAGTGATCAACAGATATATGAATAAATGTTCAACATCTCTAGTAATAATAGAAATGCAAATCAAAACTACCCTAATATTCCATCTTACCCCAATTAGAATGGCGATTATCAAGAATACAAGCAACAATAGGTGTTGGAGAGGATGTGGGGGAAAATGTACACTCATACATTGCTGGTGGGGTTGCAAATTAGTGCAGCCATTCTGGAAAGCAGTGTGGAGATTCCTCAGTAAGCTTGGAATGGAACCACCATTTGACCCAGCTATCCCACTCCTTGTTCTGTACCCAGAGGACTTAAAATCAGCATACTACAGAGATGCAGCCACATCAATGTTCATAGCTGCTCATTTCACAATAGCCAGATTGTGGAACCAACCTAGATGCCCCTCAGTTGATGAATGGATAAAGAAACTGTAGTATATATACATAATGGAATATTACTCAGTCATAAAGAATAATAAAATTATGGCATTTGCAGGCAAAATGGATGAAATTGGAGAATATCATGCTAAGTGAGATAAGCCAATCTCAAAAAACCAAAGGACGAATGATCTCGCTTATAAGTGGATGATGACACACAATGGGGGGTGGGAGGGGGCCAAGAATGGAGAAAGGTGGGACTTTATAGAGGGAAAAGAGGAATGGGAGGGGTGGGGGGGAAGGAAAAAATAGCAGAATGTATCAAACACTATTACCCTATGTAAATGTATGATTACACAAATGGTATGTTTTTACTTCATGTACAGCCAGAGAAACAACATGTATCCCATTTGTTTACAATTAAAAATAAATAAGAAAAATAAAAAGATATCTTCACCTCAGAGCAGCTGCTTAATGCACCTTAACATTTTTATTTTGAACTCTGAGAAACACATTTCTCTATACAATTCTGTACAGAAATTTGAAACTACAAATGATAATGTGATAGGTCTCTCTTTCAAAATTTTAAATTAAATGGTCATTATGTTATTATAAACTTTAATAATACCTCAGTAATACCTCACGATTCATTTTAACCAAGTAAGATAGGAAAGAAAATGGATTACTGATGTCTTATGAATGCTCATCAAAATACCAAGGCCACCCTTCCCTCAGAAAGAGATATTTTGTCACTTTAAAAGGGGGAATAATTTCAAAATTTTAGAGTACCTTGTGGGTTTGGGAACAAAAGGGTTAATTGCAAAAAGAGATGACTAGAAAGCTTAAAAATAATTAATTTGGAGGTAACACTTATAGGTAAACATTACTGACAAATTAGAAATTTCTTATCCTCTCTCTGTTCTTGAAATTGGTGAATAATTGATTAATCGTTGACTTTTAAGAATGGAGTTGAATTCATGTCAACATATAATGGAATTTATTATTCCAGGCAATACTTTTTTATTTTATATTTTAACACTACATATTATACATTGTTAAAAGCATTCATTTTTACTTTATAATATATAACCCTATATTTAGAATTTGTACACCAAACCATTAATTTTTCTATGTACATGGCATCTTGGAACCACAGCTCTTAAATGTAGTGTGTGTGACTCTCATACCTGAGTACTGCTTTAATCAGTAATATTTTTAATCATGGATGGAAATGAGTCTAGCTCAAATGACAGCCTACATGTTGTGAACCAGATGAAATGTTAAAATCTTTGTCAAATGTTTTTATTTCCCAAGTAAACATATAAATGATATAGCATGGATACAATATTGACAAAAATAAATAAATACTATTTTCATTTGGAGGATTAGGCTAGGAAGTCAATAGTGATCATTAGATCCTTTGCTTCTTGAGTTGTGGTTCAAGGCTAATGGCAACTGGTTGAACTTAAATTGAAAGTATCTACTAAAAATTATTTTGAAGAAGGAGGTAAATGACATTGATTTTGTATCAAGAAAAATAAATAAGAAATATAAAAACACCAGCAAGAAATTAAAATTTAAAACCTCAGGATTTATTTCATATTAAAAACACTTCTTACCTCAGTAAGTATAGACTAGAGACTCTACTTAAACATTAATGGCAAATATGTGGACTATTTTTGATGGCCACAAAATGCAGCATGTCAGGACCTTGTGAGATGTCTTCCATTTTACTTATTCCCCACACTGCTATCTAATATCTGATGCCAGAAAAACAATTTTTTTTTGGTTACTGATGCCATAGAGTTATTCTCAAATGGAGTATAACTATCATTTCTCTGGTTGTACATGAAGTAGAGTCATACCATTTGCATATTCATACTTGTACATAGGGTAATGATGTTTGTCTCATTCTATTATCTTTCCTCCCCCACTCCCTCCCCACCCCTCATTTCCATCTACACAACATCCTTCTTCCATTCTTCCCTTACCTCCCCCTACCTCCATTATGTATCATCAACCACTTATCAGAGAAGTCATTCGGCCTTTGGATTTTTGGGATTGGCTAATTTCACTTAACATGGTATTCTCCTACTCCATCCATTTACCTGCAAATGTCATAATTTTATTATTCTTTATGGCTGAGTAATATTCCATTATGTATATATACTACAAGTTCTTTATCCATTCATCACTTGAAGTGCATCTAGGTTGGTTCCACAATCTGGCTATTGTGAATTGAGCAGCTATGAATATTAATGTGACTGCATCTCTGTAGTATGCTGATTTTAAGTCCTTTGGGTATAGGTGTCGAGGAGTGGGATAACTGGGTCAAATGGTGGTTCCATTCCTAGTTTTCTAAGGAATCTCCACACTGCTTTCCAGAGTGGCTGCACTAATTTGCAATTCCACCAGCAATGTATGATTGTACCTTTTTCCCCACATCCTCGCCAATACCTATTGTTGCTTGTATTCTTGATAATCGCCATTCTAATTGGGGTGAGATGAAATATTAGAGCAGTTTTGATTTACATTTCTCTTATTACTAGAGATGTTGAACATTTTTTCATGTACCTGTTGCTCTCTTGTACATCTTCTTCTGCGAAGTGTCTGTTCATTTCCTTAGCCCATTTGTTGATTGGATTATTTGTATTCTTGGTGTAGAGTTTTTTGAGTTCTTTATAGATTCTGGAGATTAGTGCTCTATCTGAAGTGTGTGTGGCAAAGATTTTCTCCCCCTCTGTAGGCTCTCTTCACATTGTTGATTGTTTCCTTTGCTGAGAGAAAGCTTTTTAGTTAGAACGTATCCCAGTTATTGATCTCTGCTTTTATTTCTTGTACTTTGGGAGTCATGTTAAGGAAGTCTGTTCCTAAACCAACATGATAAAGATTTGGACCTACTTTTTCTTCTATTAGGTGCAGAGTCTCTGGTCTAATTCCTAGGTCCTTGATCTATTTCGAGTTGAGTTTTGTGTAGCGTGAGAGATAGGGGTTATTTTCATTTTGCTGCATATGGATTTCCAGTTTTGCCAGCACCATTTGTTGAAGAGGCTATCTTTTCTCCATAGTATGTTTTTGGCACCTTTATCTAGTATGAGTTAACTGTATTTATGTGGGTATGTCTCTGAGTCTTCTATCCTGTACCACTGGTCTACCTGTCTATTTTGGTGCCAGTGTCCTGCCGCTTTTGTTACTATTGCTCTGTAGTATAGTTGAAGGACTTATATTGTGATACTACCTGTTTCATTCTTCCTGCTCAGAATTACTTTGGCTCTTCTGGGTCTCTTATTCTTCCAGATGAATTTCATGATTTCTTTTTCTATTTCTATGAGGAACATCATTGGGATTTTAATTGGAGTTGTGTTGAATTTGTATAGAACTTTTGGTAGTATGGCCATTTTGACAATATTAATTCTGCCTATCCAAGAACATGGGAGATCTTCCAATCCTCTAAAGTTTTCTGTAATTTCTTTCTTTAGTGTTCTGTAGTTCTCATTGTACAGGTCTTTCAACTATTTTCCTAGATTGATTCCCAAGTATTTTTTTTTTTATTTTTTGAGGCTATTGTGAATGGGGTAGTTTTCCTAATTTCTATTTCAGAGGATCCATCACTTGTTTAGTTCTCTGAGCCTGTTTAACTCATTTTCTCAAAAGGAAAGGCAAATATGTCTATTTTATAGCTCTGTTATGATAATTAATTATTATATTTAATATTGAATCCTTACATAATATTTTAGTCAATGGTAGCTATCAATGTTCTCTTACTAATATTATTGTTGTTATACTTATTCTTATTATATCTATTGCAACCTAGGGCAAGTTACTATCTTGTTGTATGCAACTCCAAATATGTAACATGGGGATAATAACAATATCTATTTCTGGGTGACATAAGAATTAAATGAATCAATATATGTAAATTACACAGTTGAATACCCTGAACACTGTGATATAAATGTTAACCATTTTTATTACTGTTAGAGAAGGTACATTTTATAAATACAGTGATCAGATTGGGAAATTCTTAATATACTGCAAACTGTGATCTGCTTTGACCTAAGATTAATCTTGGTGACCAGTTTTGTGTTTTTTGTTTGGGGACGTACCAGGGACTGAACTCAGGGACACTCAAAAATTGAGCCACATCCCCAGCCCTATTTTGTATTTTATTTATAGACAGGGTCTCACTGAGTTGCTTAGCGCCTTGCTTTTGCTGAGGCTGGCTTTGAACTTATGATCCTCCTGTGTCAGCCTCCCAAGCCGCTGGGATGACAGGCATGCACCACCACATCTGACCAGTTTTGTGGTTTCGAATTCCTAAATCGATATTTTAAAAGTTCTTTAAAAATTGAATACATAGAGACAGAGAGTAAAACAGTGGTTAGTAGGGAGTGGGATAGGTTAAGGAGTGCAGGAATTAGGAAGAGGTAGGTGAAGAGGTGCAAATCACAGTTGTCAGAGGTAAAATATCTAGAGATCTAGTGTACATCATAAGGTATAGTTACTAATAGTATCATGTACTGGTAATTGGCTGAGAAAATAGATTTTAGGTATTCTTACCACACTCACAAAAGAGGAAGATAACCAGATAACTACATGGGGATGATGTGTATATTAATTTGATTTATACTATAATAATCACTTAACTATTTTATCAGTATATATATCAATATATACATATATCAATATATGTTCATATATAATATAGAATAATATATAATAACTTATTAGTAATGTTATCAAAATTATATCAAAATATTTATTATACCATAAATATATACAGTAGTAAATTTAAAAAGAAATTACAAAATATTAACTCTTATAGATCCAGAATAACCAGATGAAACAAAAATTATTAAAACTAGAGATATAGACAAAAATCATAATATAAATTCTATATGTAAAAAATAAACATCTAAATGACAGTGTTAAACAATTACAAGTATTGAAGATGATTTGAAGAGTTTGAAAATATACCACACCCAACCATCCACAAGACCGTTCCAGAAGACCCTTGTCAGATATTTCATACATACTCCCATAGGCATTCTGTCACATCCTCTCCAGGGAAAGAGGCAACCCATTCTCCCTGCCCCTCCTGGGAAAAATCAGTTATGTTGTGAGATATGGTTAGTGATGGATATAAATGATCTTTGCCTGTTTTAGAGTCTGAGAATACCTTGTTTAAAATAAATATTTTTTACCTTTGATATTTGATAGAAATTTTCTTTTAATATTGCTTATTAATCTGTTCTGTTAAGAATAATCATGGACTGGGGAGATAGCTCAGCTGGTAGAGTGCTTGCCTCGCAATCACAAGGCCCTGAGTTTGATCCCCAGTACCGCAAAAAAAAAAAAAAGAATAATCATATATTTTGTATACATAAGTCATTGTTAAGTCATTTGAAAATGGGATTAAGCTGACTTACAGCTGAGGTTTAATTTCAGAAATTAATGAGGCATGTCATCCTCTGGAATTATATCATTTTCCTTTGGATGTGTATGAATTTCAATTTTTCACAATTCCCACTGAAATAACATATATTTATAGATGGAGCAAAAATTTTGTTAAATAAATAGTAAAGAATGTTGTCACATAGCCAATTTAAGTTTCTCATGTTAACAGAAAATACTCACTTGATAAATTATCATGTAATTCAAATAGAATATGTGGAGTCAGAATATGTTTGATTCCTGTAAGTTTTCTTGGAGGAAATTAGTATACCATTGGACTTATAACTAATGGAAATAATTTCCATCATTTTCCTGTTGAAGGGTTGTCCAAAACATGTTCCTTCTTCTTTAGAAGTTAATTTCATGGCTCCCATATTTTTTTAAGTTATGTACTTAAAAATATGAGAATTATAATTCAAAGAACTACAGTAGTAGAGCACTTGCCTAGGATGTGTGAGGCACTGGGATTAATTTTCAATACCACATATAAATAAATAAATAAATAAATAAATAAATATTGAAAAAAGAATGCTAAAGAAGTTTAAAAAGGGAGAGGGGAAGATGTTCAGTTGATTAGACAAAGAGTAATGAAAGGCAGGGTGGGGGAATAGGTATAGGAAAGACAGTGGAATAAATCTAACATAATTTTCCTATGTACACATATGAAAATACCTAAGTGAATCCCACCATCATGCCCACCCACAAGAATGGAATCCTAATTAGAATAAGATATATTCCATGTTTATATGATTTTATCAAATGGTTTCTACTGTCATGTATAACTAAGAAGAACCAATTAAAAATTAAGCGAGTTAACAATTTTAGAATTTAAAATAAAAGAGACATGATTAAAACTATTTCACTTTATCCCCACAACGCCTCTATTAGTGATAACTTCACTAGAGTTTACATTTTTCTGATAAAGAAAATGAGGATTTAAATTGTGTACTTATATTCATTTAAGATGCTAAACTTCGCAGTTAGGTTTAGAAATCAGTTGTTTGATATGATGTCTATTCTTGACCATCAGAGCCCAAGTTGAGTGAACTTGCTCAACAGAGACACTGTGGATCCGATTTAGCCACTGGGACTTTCAGATAAATGATAATGGAGTTCTTATTTGCTTATTCTCTTTAACCTATATGAATGTGACTATAATGAATGTGATTGTCTTGTATCTTTCTCCCTAATTGAGAGAGATTCCATGGCTATTTATATCACCAAAAATTATGTAACTAAAATGGAAGTGAGACATAGCAGATACAATGATTTATTCAAGATTAAATTGTCTATTTTGAGGGACCGGATGAAAGACATTGTGGCCAAGCTGTACCATAGAGATTTTATGGATAAAGCTATTGCTAAAGATAATTGTTTTAGAATTTGGAGGTTCCCCATAGTTGCTTCATGCATAGCTAATTGACTTAATATTAACAATATTATTCACTACCCTATTATTGCTATACCGTGAATACAACTGAAAGTGGATCCAATCAATTTGCACAACTGATAATAATACTAGTAGTAGTAATTTTGAGCACTTTATGTACTCTTCTAAGATCTCTATGTGCTGTAGAAATATGAAAACTTCAACTCCAAAAATTATCTGTGAGCCATATAGAAGGAAATGCACAGGGTAGCAAGATAAAAGGTTTATTTTATGGCTGAGTGCTACAAAGTTTTCCTATTGCGTCTAGGATCTCAAGCAACATGAATCAATTTTCTAAGTATTAACAACAGTCCAGCTTCCCATTCAATTTAATGCTTTCTATTATGGGTTGGCTTTTTCTCTCAGTAATGCAAAATCCTCTTAAGCAGTACTTATTTAGCAAATTTTGTCAGCATGATGACAATGTAGTGTGAATGTGCACTGAAAGAACTCTGCTGTTTAAAAATATTCAGTAGTTGGTCCAGGTATAATTTATTCTCCCTTTTGAAAAATCCATGGAAGAAGTTACTGACCATACTTACATTTGCTTGCCCTTTTCTTATAGTTCTCTTCTAAAATAACCTTTATTTGCTGTGATCATTCATAGAATCTAACTTTTTATTTTGATGATTACTATCATAAAATGGCAAAAGTTTTATTTTATATTCTCTGAAGAATTCCAGAAAGTTAGAAGCAAACAAGTATAATTTTTTCCAAGTTCTACATTTTTTAAAGTAATACAGATTTGAGGGTGACTGTAAACTAGGACACCACAGGGGATTCATGGGAAACAAACCCAGGTCTGTAGTTATTGTTCAGCTTAGAAGTCAGGTTGACAAAAGAAAAAAATAAAAAGAAAAGAAAAAAGAAACTAATATCCTTGCATGTGGAAACTCAAATAAACCCTCAAAAATATGAAAATTCTCATTCAAGTCTACATAGTCATTTGATAATTAACAAGATTCACCTCCTCTGTGCTATGTGTTTGGTGGTATATAGCAAATTCTGATAATCCACCCATACTCCTTTAGCAGTTGACATTTAGTTGACTCCTTTGGCTGTTGGAAGCATATTAACAAGCTTCCAACAGCCAGCATCTGTGACTTTGAAAACAATGTTTGGCCCCTGGAGCCCATTCTGCCTGCAGAAATGCCATGATGGAGGTGCCAAGGGCAGTAAAGCCAACTCCCATTCTATCCTGAAAGCGGCATTTAGCATGACTGCCAGGAACTCGTGGGTAAATATTCCATTTCCCTTAACTCTTGATGTGGGATAACCCTAAGGTATCGTCTTATACAACCCCAGAGTTCTCCAATCAGATCAAGCTTCATTTATTTACTTCAATAACTAGCTTTAAAACCTACATGCTTTGTTTTTGTTTTTTATTACCCTTTCACCTATGCTTCATTTTCTTGTTTTGCTCTTGGTTATTATTTGTGCTCATCCCCCAAATAAGCTACTTGCACTTGTAAGTATTTATCTTAGGGTCTGTTTTTAGGGGATCCTAAACTAAGATATAATGTAAAGATGATTAATGCAAGATCCTTTATTAAATAATATGAAAATAACAATTAAAAAATAGTATGAAACTGATGGAGAATAGAGTTTTACAAGTTCAGATAAGTTAAATCCCCCATTGAAATTCCTAGATTTACTACTTGTGATTTATCAGTGATCCTCTTAAAAACACATGGTAGCTATGAATATTGGCTGCTCAGATCTCTTTTCAGGTGAGAAACTGCTGAAAAGATTGTAGTTGGCTCCAATTGCCATCCCTTTGGGATCTTTCACAGCATTCATGCCAAGGCCATGATCTCCCTGGGCTGCTCCCTGGCAATGAATGAGCATGGCAGGTGAATCAGTCAGGGTTCCACCAGAGAAACAGAATCAATAGGAATTGACTTACACAATTGCAGGGACTGGCAAGGCAATTTCAGAATCAGTACAACAGGCTGACAGGAAAGGTAGGCTGGAAGCATCTGACATCAGCTGAAGCTTCAGTCCAGAGGTAGAATTTTTCCTTTCTTCTGGAAAGCTTAGTTCTGCTCTTAAAACATTTCAACTGATTAGATAAAGGCCACCAAGATTATTGAGGTTGATCTGCTTTACAGAAAGTTATCTAATTGTAGATGTTAACTGTATCTACAAAATACTTTCACACCATCACCCAGATTAGTGTTCGAATTACACTTATTAACTATAACTCAGTTGACCAGTAAAATGGACCCTCACAGCAGGCATGTTAGAGACAATCTATTTTTTCTTAATGCAGATTTCACCCAATGATCACTCTTTGCTTTGGGGCTCCCTATCATCATTACTGAGACTTTCTGAGAGCTGCACTAAAGTCTTTACTGATTCCTATCCAACCTCTCCTCCTCCTCTCATTTTACAGATTCTAGACATGCTTCTTTAAGATTCTCCCTTCTTTCTCTTGCTCCCTTTCCCCTTATCTTTCACAGTGATTTAGTCTAGTAAGTATCTTATTCTTGTAATTCTATCTTGTCTTGCATTTCAACAAGAACCAACTTGACACAGTTGATACCAGGAATTGTTGGAGAAAGCAGCAGATAAGAAAGCTTTCATGACTGAATAATTCATTGCCTAGCTGGTGAAGATCTGATACCAATGACTTTATGGAGCATGGATAGTCCTTGGCAAAGATAAGCAGCACACATGTTCACCTGTATTGACCCAGAAAAATGCCCAAGTGGAAGGCAATAACCTTGCAGATATAATGATTTAGCCATTTGAAAGGCATGGGAGAAAAATGCATAAAAGTACAGTGGAGTTGGCTAGTTATTACTAAGTTGTATCAACAGATACAGTTGCAGAGGTATAATGAGAAACAGAGTGTTAAAAATAAATCCTAAAATATTAAATTTATAAACAAAGATTATTCAATATCTTTGTTTTTATTTTTATTTATTTGCTTGTTTATTTTTAAAATGAGGCTCCTGAGAATCAGTCCAACAGCAGCATTCCAGTTCATTCAAATGAAAAACTTATTTAGTTTCAAAATCACTTGAGAAGACAGAGTGTGGAAGGTACAATCTCAGAGATTGGTTAATTACCACGGCATGCTTTCTGGTTACTTTATACAGTGTAGATTTGAAGTACAGTGGTGAAAATATTAAATGTGACATTTGAAAAAAATATGACTATCAGAAGAATAATTAGTTTACAAATACTTTGTATTTACCTGACTGAGACTTTCTCACCTCAGCCTGAGATATATCCTGAGAAACATATACTGTTTATCTTGGGCTCAGGCTTCTTAGGGATAGGTTTTTAGGCATACTTCTATAACTACCATCGTCTACCTCTTTGACCACACTAATATTTAAGGAGTAGTTCTTCCACAATTCCCATGGCTTCTCTTCTGAGAGAAAAGTTCCAAGTAAGAGGATACCTAACCTATTCTTTGAGTTCCCATTTTACCCATTCACTGCAAGAATCCAAGCTCTGGGAAATTCTCTATGGTGGGTTGTGTCCTGATAAAATTCAATTTACCATTTTTTAATATTATGGTTCTTGCTTCTCTTATGTCCCATCTAAGAAATATTTCACTACTCCAAGTTTATAAATATCTGTGCACCTTTCTTTCTACAAGTTTTATGTTTATGGATTTTACTTTTAAGTTTCTGATTCATAATAAGTTAATTATTTTCATTTAGTGTGAGGTAAGAGTTGGTTATTTTTATGTTTGTAAATACCAAATTAATCTATCACAATTTTCTCCTCCCAGAGAATCTAATAAGAAAAGTAAATTACAACTATCACTACTATTACTATTAAAATAACAACAACATTCTTCAATACCTTATGATCATAGTCAAAGAAAGCAAGGGAAGTTCTTTTTTTTTTTTTTGAAATCCAAACAAACGTTTTTAATATGAAAGAGATGGAGAAGGACGCTGAGGGATGGAGAAGATATATTGGTCAAATGGGCAAGAGCAGAGTGGATACAGAGGGAAGCAGAGTAAAATGAGCATGACTAGAACAAAGAACCTCCATGCTCAGGAATAATCCTGAGGCTGAAAACAAATCTCCTTTATACAATGGGACACTCTATATCCCATGGCTAGGGTTAGGAACGAATAAAACATTTATTTTTTCCAAAAAATTTTTTTTCTAGGGTAGAAAAACACAAAGCAAGTTCTAGTGTGGCAAATTACTCTGTCTTTTTTGTTAAACATTCATCCATGACTTTCCATTTTTATTATAGAAAATTTCAAACATATGGCAAAGCTGAAAAAATTTTACAGTGGACACATCCAACATACAATTTATGATTTATCATGAACTTTTAATATTTATGTGCTGTTTTTTTTATTTTTTTTATATTTTTTTTATATTTTATATTGTTATCTCAATTTTAATTTTTGAAATCAGTATGTGAATCAGTTTGACTTTAAATATGCCTCTCTAGTATTAAGGATAGAATCCAGGTCATTGAATATCTGTTCATTGCTTTTCCATAACATCACAGTAATTTTTTTTAACAGTCTTTGGAAAGTATTGGATAATAAATGATAACATAACTGTAATTAAGAAAAGAAACATTGAAATGAGAACCATGTTATCACCCTTAAATAATTTTCTTGTTTTTGTGTTTGTAATATATTACTAAATTAAAAACATGATCAGACACATGACTGCCGGCATTTTGAGACAACAACCAGGCCTCATAGGACCCCTGGCTGGACTGACTTAGCCCCGTCTCCAGGATCCCTCAGCCCGACCGATCACTCCCTGCCTCTGGGGCCCTCACATTGACTGACTGCTCCCTGCCACCAGGACCCCCAGACCAACTGACTGCGCCCTGTCACCGGGACAGACCCCAGACCGACTGATTGCACCCGGCCTCCAGGATCCCACAACCACACCAAACACACTGGACCTCCAGGACCCCTGCTGGACCAACTGCATCCTGTCTCCAGGACCTCCAGCTGACCACATCCACCCCTGAGCTGCAGCTCCCCATTTGCCAACACATTTCAAAGCCAGAGCAGCCATCTTGGATACTCCTGGAAGCCATAGCTCTGATCTTTGGGTGGGGCAAATCCCATCATGCGATGCCTGCTGGAGGCTTGAAGCTCATTGTCAGGTACCTCTCATGAATCAGGCTACTGAACACTGGGAGGTTTCATTACTATATGACTGTTATACAGTAGATTTTCTTTTTTATCTTTTTTTAAAAAAATTAACTTTTTATTTCTTTACTTTTCTTGATCTCTTTTCCTTTTATTTACCTGTTCCCTCAGAGTCTCTTTCTCCCTTTTTTGCATGCTAACATCTGATTTCTTTTGATCACACTCTCACCCTTTCTATTTTCTAGAAGTTCTGTATATTCTTTTCTTTTCCCATTACCAGCCACATTCTACATCCCTCTGCATCCTCTTTGTCCTCCATTAGAAACTGCAGACCTTATTGCAAACCTGTTTTACCAAAGATAATATTTGAACTCATTTTGTTTATTATGACAATTTTGTTATTGTCCCCATAGGGGCTATTTGGTCTAGGATTGCATAGTGTCTGAATTGGGCACTGCTAATATTGATCTCCCCTTAAAGAAAAGGTTTTGGAAACCTGTAGGGCCACTATAAGTCTATAGGTGGAAATCTGCAATACCCCAGATCTGCACTGCTAGAGGGGAAGATACATGAACAACATGAAAAAACAAGGGAAGAAAATGATCCAAACAAATCTAGATTCTATAGTATAGAATTCAATGACAGTATGTTAGAAGAAATGTCAGAAAAGGACTTCAGATTATACATGAGTAAGATCATTCGCAAAGCAAAGGATGAGATAAGAGAGCAAATGCAGGCAAGGAATGATAATACCAATAAGCTGAAAGAACAAGTGCAGGAAGCAAAAGATCATTTCAACAAAGAGATAGAGATTCACAAAAAAAAAAAAAACAGAAATCCTTGAAATGAAGGAGACAATAAACCAAATAAAAAACTCAATGGAAAGCATCACCAACAGAATAGACCACTTGGAAGACAGAACCTCAGACAATGAAGACAAAATAATCTTGAAAATAAAGGCACCCAAACAGAGAAGATGGTAAGAAATCATGAACAGAATCTCCAAGAACTATGGGACATTATGAAAAGACCAAATTTAAGAATTATTGGGATTGAGGAAGGCACAGAGTTACAAACCAAAGGAATGAACAACCTATGCAATGAAATAATATCAGAAAATTTCCCAAACCTGAAGAATGAAATGGAAAATCAAATACAAGAGGCTTACAGAACACCAAATGCACAAAATCACAACAGATCCACACAAAGGCACATTATAATGAAAATTCCTCACATTCAAAATAAAGATAGGATTTTGAAGGCCGTGAGAGAAAAGCATCAGATTACATATAGGGGGAGACCAATACGGATAGCAGCTGACTTCTCAACCCAGACTCTAAAAGCTAGAAGGACGTGGACCAACATATTTCAAGCTCTGAAAGAACATGGTTGCCAACCAAGAATCCTATACCCAGCAAAACTAACCTTCAGATTTGAAGATGAAATAAAATCCTTCCATGATAAACAAAAGTTAAAAGAATTTACAAGTAGAAAGCCTGCACTGCAGAATGTTCTCAACAAAATATTCCATGAGGAGGAAATGAAAAACAACAATGGAGGTCAGCAAAGGGAGGAACTACCTTAGAGAAAAACCACTCAAAGGAGACACCAAGCCAACTTAAAAACCAAAAATAAGCCAAATGACTGGGAATACAAATCATTTCTCAATAATAACCCTGAATGTTAATGGCCTAAACTCATCAATCAAAAGACATAGACTGGCAGAATGGATTTAAAAGAAAGACCCAACAATATGCTGCCTGCAAGAGACTCATCTTATAGAAAAAGACATCCACAGACTAAAGGTGAAAGGATGGGAAAAAAACCTACCACGCACATGGACTCAATAAAAAAGCGGAGGTTTCCATCCTTATTTCAGATAAAGTGGACTTCCAGCCAAAGTTAGTCAGAAGGGATAAAGAAGGACATTTCATACTGCTTAAGGGAACCATAAATCAGGAAGACATAACGATAGTAAATATTTATGCCCCAAACAATGGTGCATCCCTATACATCAAACAAATCCTTCTCAATTTCAGGAATCACATAGACCACAACACAATAATTCTGGGTGACTTTAACACACCGCCGTCACCACTAGATAGATCTTCCAAACAAAATCCAACCAAAGAAACCATAGAACTCAACAACACAATCAATAACCTAGACTTAACAGACATATATAGAATGTTCCATCTATCAATGAGTGGATACACTTTCTTCTCAGCAGCACATGGAACCTTCTCAAAAATAGACCATGTGTTGTGCCACAAAGCGGCCCTTAGGAAATTCAAAAAAATGGAGATACTGCGTTGTGTTCTATCAGATCATAATGGACTGAGAGTAGAAATCAATGACAAAATAAAAAAGGGAAATTACTCCAACACTTGGAGACTAAATAATATGCTATTGAATGAAACATGGATAACAAAAAACATCAGGGAGGAGATTAAAAAATTCTTAGAGGTCAATGAGAATGATGATACAACATATCAAAATCTCTAGGACACTATGAAAGCGGTACTAAGAGGAAAATTCACTGCATGGAGTGCATTCCAGAAAAGAATGAAAAGTCAACAACTAAATGATCTAACATTACAGCTCAAAGCCCTAGAAAAAGAAGAACAGAATAACAGCAAAAGTAGTAGAAGACAGGAAATAATTAAAATCAGAGCTGAAATCAATGAAATTGAAACAAAAGATACTGTTCAAAAAATTGACAAAACAAAAAGTTGGTTCTTTGAGAAAGTAAACAAAATAGACAAACCCTTAGCCGCACTAACAAAGAGAAGGAGAGAGAAGACTCAAATTACTAAAATACATGATGCAAAAGGAAATATCATGACAGACACCACTGAGATACAGAACATAATGAGAAGATACTTTGAAAATCTGTATTCCAACAAAATAGAAACTACCAAAGACATTGAAAAATTTCTAGAGACATATGCTCCTCCCAAACTGAACCAGGAGGACATACATGGTTTAAACAGATCAATATCAAGCAATTAAATAGAAGAAGCCATTAAAAATCTACCACCCAAGAAAAGCCCAGGACCAGACAGATTCTCAGCTGAGTTCTACAAGACCTTCAAAGAAGAACTCATTCCAGTACTTCTCAAAGTATTCCAGGAAATAGAAAAGGAGGGTACCCTACCAAACTCATTCTATGAAGCTAATATCACCCTCTTACCCAACCCAGGCAAAGACACATCAAGGAAAGAAAATTTTAGACCAATATCCTTGATGAATATAGATGCAAAGATCCTTAACAAAATATTGGCAAACCGTATCCAAAAACATATTAAGAAAATTGTGCACTGCGATCAAGTGGGGTTCATCCCTGGAATGCAAGGATGGTTCAACATTCATAAATCAATAAACGTAATCCATCATATCAATAGGCTTAAGGATAAGAATCATAAGGTTATTTCAATTGATGCAGAAAAAGCGTTCGACAAAATACAACACCCCTTCATGCTCAAAACACTAGAAAAAATAGGGATAGTAGGAACATACCTGAACATTGTAAAGGGTATTTATGCTAAGCCCATGGCCAACATCATTCTTACTGGAGAAAATCTGAAACCATTCCCTTTAAAAACGGGAACAAGACAGGGATGTCCTCTTTCACCACTTCTATTCAACATTGTCCTCGAAACTCTCGCCAGAGCAATTAGGCAGACTAAAGAAATTAAAGGGATACAAATAGGAAAAGAGGAACTTAAGCTGTCACTATTTGCGGATGACATGATTCTATAGTTAGAGGATCCGAAAACCTCCTCCAGAAAACTTCTAGACCTCATCAATGAATTCAGCAAAATAGCAGGCTATAAAATCAACATGCATAAATCTAAAGCATTTTTATATGCAAGCAATGAAACATCTCAAAGGAAAATGAGGAAAACAACTCCATTTGCAATAGCCTCAAAAAAATAAAATAATTGGGAATCAATCTAACCAAAGAGGTAAAAGATCTCTACAATGAAAACTACAAAACATTGAAGAAAGAAATTGAGGAAGACCTTAGAAGATGGAAAGATCTCCCATGTTCTTGGATAGGCAGAATTAATATTGTCAAAATGGCCATACTACCAAAAGTGCTATACAGATTCAATGCAATTCCAATTAAAATCCCAATGATGTACCTTACAGAAATAGAGCAAGAAATCATGAAATTCATCTGTAAGAATAAGAAACCCAGAATAGCTAAAGCAATCCTTAGCAGGAAGAATGAAACGGGGGGTATCGCAATACCAGAACTTCAACTATACTACAAAACAATAGTAACAAAAACAGCATGATATTGGCACCAAAATAGACAGGTAGATCAATGGTTCAGAATAGAGGACATGGACACAAACCCAAATAAATACAATTTTCTCATACTAGACAAAGGTGCCAAAAATATGCAATGGAGAAAACATAGCCTCTTCAACAAATGTTGCTGGAAAAACTGGAAATCCATATGCAATAGAATGAAACTAAACCCCTATCTCTCACCCTGCACAAAACTGAACTCACAATGGATCAAGGACCTTGAAATCAGACCAGAAACCCTGCATCTTATAGAAGAAAAAGTAGATCCAAATCTTCACCTTGTTTGCTTAGGATCAGACTTCCTTAACAGGACTCCCATAGCACAAGAAATAAAAGCAAGAATCAATAACTGGGATAGATTCAAACTAAATAGCTTTCTCTCAGCAAAGGAAACTATCAGCAATAGGAAGAGAGAGCCTACAGAGTGGGAGAATATCTTTGCCACTCATACTTCAGATAGAGCACTAATTTCCAGAATATATAAAGAACTCAAAAAACTACACCAAGAATACAAATAACCCAATCAACAAATGGGCTAAGGATATGAACAGACACTTCACAGAAGAAGATCTATAAGCAATCAACAAACATATGAAAAAATGTTCACCATCTTTAGTAATAAGAGAAATACAAATCAAAACTACCCTAAGATTCCATCTCACCCCAATTAGAATGTCGATTATCAAGAATACAGGCAACAATAGGTGTTGGAGAGGATGTGGGGAAAAAGTTACACTCATACATTGCTGGTGGGGATGCAAATTAGTGCAGCCCCTCTGAAATGCAGTCTGGAGATTCCTTAGAAAACTTGGTTTGGACCTACCATTTGACCCAGCTATCCCACTCCTCCCTTGGCCTATACCCAAAGGACTTAAAATCAGCATACTACAGAGATACAGCCACATCAATGTTCATAGCTGCTCAGTTCACAATAGTCCGACTGTGGAACCAACCTAGATACCCTTCAATTGATGAATGGATAAAGAAACTGTGATATATATATACAATGGAATATTAACTATAAAGAATAATAAAATTATGGCATTTGCAGGCAAATGGATGAAATTGGAGAATATCATGTTAAGTGAGATAAGCCAATCTCAAAAATCCAAAAGGCGAATGATCTCCCTGATAAGTGGATGATGATACACAATGGGGGGTGGAAGGGGGGCAAGAATGGAGGAAGGAGGGACTATATAGAGGGAAAAGAGAGGTGGGACGGGTCGGGGGGAGGAAAAAATAATGCAATGAATCAAACATCATTACTCTATGTAAATGTATGAATATGCAAATGGTATGCTGTTACTTCATGTAGAAACAGAAACAACATGTATCCCATTTGTTTACAACAAAAATAAATTTTTAAAAAAATGAAATAAGGGAAGAAGGGATAAAGGGACAGCCAGCAGTCTCTACCACTTGGTAAAATTTTGACTTAAATTGTTCAACAGCAAATAAATTATGGTGCATTTGAACAATGAAATATCATACAATTGTTAAGTTGATGATGTTGGTCTATAGTTATTGATATGGAAAGAGATTACAATGTAGTATTAAATGACAAACGCAGTTCTTGAAAAAAAAAGAAAATAAAAGAACTGTTCAATTTGATATAATTTATTAAAATTGGGTGATGCAACTTCGAAGTTCTTTTAAATTAGGGAAATTAGGAAAGGCTTCTCTGAGAGAGTGAAGTTTAAACTGCTAAGTGAATTCCAGAAAAGACCCGGCATTGCAAATTTGAGGGGGGTGAGGGTCCTAGGCAAAAGTAAAGACAGTGAAAAGATCCCAGCTTCTCCTTACTGGACCATAACTCCACCCAGGCCCATCTGTGTTTCTGATTGCTTCTATGTGGTGCATTTAAACATATAACTCTATTTCTCTGTGTTACTGAACTATTTCAGCAATAGGCTATATAACAAGCTGCACCATTTCCCTGATTAAGATCTTTCAGTAACTTCTCATTGGCATTAGAATAAAATCTAAAGTAAATTCAAAGTTCTTTGACAATAAGAACTACTGGACATTATTACCCTGTTTACATGTATGATTATACTACTGGTGTGATTCTGTACAATGTAGAACCAGAAGAATGAGAGGTTGTGCTCCATTTGTGTACAATCTGTCAAACTTCATTCTACTGTCATGTCTAACTAATTAGAACAAATTTTAAAAAGAATAACAATATTTTTAAAAATACCCATTACTTTAAAAAAAAAGAAAAGAAAAGAAAATCGCATGTGTCTAGTTTGCCAAGATGTCTCCAATTCTGGTCTTTGATGCCAAGAAATAAATGCATGTAGAATGATAATAAAGGATTGCATGAAATAACCTGAGAAAAAAAACATGAGCAATAAAGTGTGATTATTAGTGGTACTCTTCCCTTTCATTGATAATCTGTATTATAATTTCATGTCTTCTATCAATAGATTTAGAAAAAGTAATTTTCTTTTAATAATCACAGGTTAATATACAGTTAATAAAGTTATGGTATAAATGCAAATTCAACAAACAAGTCAATAATTTTGATATATAAAATTTAGTAGCTACTGTTCCATATATCTCAGTCAACTACAAGTATTAATTGATAATATTGTAATAACTGTTCAACTGAAATAGAGTATTAATTTCCAAAATTTGTAAATGAAACATTGTTAGTAATAAAACTGAAAGTTAACTGTAAAATTAACTTCTTTCAGGCATGTACACTGTAGAATCACATGTTGAACCATTATTCACTTTGTTAGCAATTGAGTTCAAATAGTACCCCTATGATTATATTCTCCATGATGTAAACTAAACCTTACTCATCAATTTTACTTCAAGGGAATGCCTCACTGAGCAAGCAGGGCACCAATTCCAATGACTTGTCATAGCTCATTATTACTAAAATGTGTTTGGTGATTTTCATTCTTTGAAAATGTAGTTTTATATTCTATAGGCCAAAGTTGGTTCTTTAAGATATTCAGCTTTGACTTTGCAATAAACCACTCGTGTATTACATTTTTACAGAGAATGACTTGTGTTAGGGAAATGCATTAGGTCTCTAAGGAGATCAAGATGGCTTTGTTAGCTATTCTAATAATATTAGTGATAGCTTTATGTGGAGAAAGAAGATACATATCTAATGAGTCATGATTGAAAATTTTCACATAGTTCTCTTGGTCTCAGAGCATTTGTTTCATTGGTTTTCATGACGTAGTCATGGACATACCTACCTAGAAATCTCCATCATTACAAAGGTATCCATTGTTCAGAAAACAAAAGCAAGGAAATATTCATTAGAACTGTGTTGGTTGTAATATCTACTAAGCACATATGTTAAATTAAATTTAAATTAATTAAATATAATTAAAATTTAGTTCTTCAGCTGCAGTGGTCACATCAAGTGCTCAATATCCATATGTGGACAGTAACTACCTATTGGACAATACAGATAATTTCTACCACAACAGAAAATTCTCTTGAATAGTACTTCTCTAAAAGGTCCATAAAGTATCTGGTTAATAATTTGGACCTTGATTAAGATTCGAGTTACATTTTATGAGAGCCTCAGATGTATCTAACTTTATGTACACTGGGTGCATTCATAGATGTCATTCTTTATTAAGTGTCAGAGTAATCCTTATTGATAAATATTATTCTCATTTTAGAGATGATCAAACTAAGGCTATGTACAATGCAAGAGGAAATGGCCAGGTGCTTCATGCTTATTTACCTAAAAAGTGAAATATATTCAAGATTATCCTCAAAAAACAGCGTAGGAGCATAGGAACAACATAAATGATCTAAAGAGAGAGAGATTTGGAAGAGGTTCTTCTTTAAATTGAGGGCAATAATATGTTTATGACATGAAAGAATGATGTAAGGGATGGAATAAAAATAATCTGTCATAGAGGTGCCTATCCAGACTTAAATGACTTCCTTTTTCATTGATCATATTTAATATATTGAGATAATCTACACTAAGGTAAAAATTAAAATATTTAATATTTAATGTTAAGATGGCCTTAATAGGATTATTTGTAGAATATGAAAAATGGAAACTACATAAAAATCTAGTAATAGCAATGTATTTAATGAAATTCAACAGAACATTATTCAGCAACATGAAATAGTTTTTCAGAAGTTGAGAAAATAATACCAAGAAGTTCCTTCATGTAGTGTTCAGTTCAAAAGATAGTGCTAATTCCAGAGCATGTACAAAATAAATGACAGCAATATAAATTGAAGGTGCACTAAAACTTGAATATAATTACATGATGTCAAACAGTTTGAACCACAGAGTAGTGAGAATCTATTTTGTCTCCAATATAAAATGCTTAAAAATGATATGAAATGTCCAATTAAAAATTATAAACTTTATGCAAGAGGATAATATGGAACTAGTCACAAATTAAAGGGAGAGAGGCAAAAGTTTAAAAAATTCAATTAAAGTTCATTCATTATATATCAGGAAGCTTTCCTTTTGTGTCACTTCTAATTTGAGCTACAGATTCTGTGCAAAACCAATCAAAATAAAAGTTCATTTTCCAGAAGTTAAGAGTACAGTAGTTTTCACTAGAGGTTATAAGGGGTAGAGGCAAGGGGGGACAGATAGGATTTTGATAACAGGTACTAAAATACAGTTACACAGAAGGTATAAGTTCTAATGTTCTACATCATAGTAGGGTGAACATAGTTTATAATAATTTATTACATATTTTATAAGGAACTGGAAGAGAGGAGTTCAATTATTCCCAACACAAAGAAATGAAATGCTTAAGGAGAGGTAAAAGCTAATTATCTTGATTTGATCATTATATATTATATTCATATATCAAATTGTCACACTGAAATCCATAACATTGTACAGTTATGTAAAATGTAAGCCATTATTTCAGTTTAAAAATCCCAACATTTTATAGATATCAAAAAACCAATTCTAATATTTATACAAAGAAGCAAAATATCCAAAAGTGCCAACAGAATATTAAAAGAGAAGAACAAACTTTGAGTACTGATATAACCATATTTTAGAACATAAAGACACAGAAATCAATTGTGGCTTTGGTGAAAGAATACATAGATCAGTGGAACAGAATAGAGATCCCAGAAATGGGCCCACAGAAATATGGTCATATTATTTTTGACAAAGGACCAAAACCATTACAATAGAGCTAGGGCAATATATTTAACAAATGATGCTGGAATAACATGCAAAAAGAAACAACATAGACACAATACCTTTCAGATAAATTAACCCAAAATGAATCATAAAATTATATGTAAAATATAAAACTATAAAGCTCCTAGATGATAACATAGGAGAAAACCTAGTCGACCTTGAGTATAGTGATAACTTTTTATTTACAATATCAAATGCATGATTCATGACAAAATTACCAGTAATCTGAACTTCCATAAAATTAAAAACTTCTGCTCCTTAAATAACAATGTCAGGAGAATTAGAAGACTTGACAGGCCATAGACTGGGAGAAAATATTTGCAAAAGGTATATCTGATAAAGTACTGTTATCCAAAGTATAACAAGAACTCTTAGAGTGCAACAATAAGAAAACAAGGTATCTAAATATGGCTCAAAGATCTTAACAGACATTTTACCAAAGAAGATATACTAATAACAAGCACATAACATGCTGCACATCATATGTCATCAGGGAAATGCAAATTAAAACAGCAATGACATACTGCTACACACTTACTAGAGTAGCCAAATTTTGGAACACATGATAGCATCAATCCTACTAAGGATGTGAAGTAACAGAAACTGTGATTTGTTCCCGGTGAGAATGCAAACTGATACAGCCACTTTGTGAATTTGGTGGTTTCTTTCAAAACTAAATATACTCTTACTAAATGATACAATATACTCCTTGATATTTACCCAAGGAGGCTGAAAACTTATGGACACATGAAAAACCTGCATGGAAATGTTCATAGCAGCTTTATTTATAATAACAAAACTAGGAAACAGCCAATATATCCTTCAGTAGGATAATAGATAATAGATAAATAGACTGTGGTATATACAGACAATGGAATATTATTTAGTGCTAAAAATAACGAATTATTAAGCCAGGAAAAAAATGCTGAGAAAGCTTAAATGCATATTCCTAAAAGAAAGAAACTGAACTGAAAAGGCTGTGTATTGTATGATCACAATCATATAACATTGTGGAAAAGGCAAAACTATGGAGACCAGACAAAGCTAAATGGCAAAGATTGGGGGTGGGAAGAATATAAGAGCAGAGCACAGAAGATTTTAAGGCACAGGAAATACTCTGTATGATATATAACGTTAGATATACATCATTATGCATTTGTCCAAATTCATAAAATATACAACACCAATAGTGAACCCTAATGTGTTAGATATGAACTTTTGGTGATTATGATGTCTCAATGTGGGTTTAAGACTGAATAAATGTACCACTCTGGTGGCAGATGTTGATAAATTGAGAGACTATGCATGTATTGGGGGCATGGGGCATATGGAAACTTTTGCTATGTCTTAATTTTGCTTGAAACTAAAACTAAAAATGAGGCCTTAAAAATGTATATGTCATATCTAACCTACATGTGGTAGTATTGTCATTTTGGATGTCATATCAAAGGAAAAATTATTATCGAACAGTTATATGCATATGATCTCAACATATTTCAGAGGAATTTTGTCTATAAGGAAATTGTTAATAGGAATTAGAATTGAAGCCAGAAAATATTATATTAAGGAGATTTTTCAAGAAAATAATATAAGGATTGTAGAAAATTATCATACTTATGCTCCCCAGAAAAAATAATTGCATAAATTGTCTTCCATTTATCTCACTCACCTGAAAATTTCACCATTATGTAGACACATGTGAGGATATTAATGTCATACAGTTATAATTTAATTTCACAAGGTAAAAATAGTTATTCCAACACCAATTGTATTGGGACATATGTTTTATGTTTAAAATAGGTCCCTTTTGAAGGAGAAATATTTTTCATTTCTGTCAATCTAAGATGAATTCTAAAAAGGCAGTTGAAGTTTTTTAACCAGTAACACATTTCACTGAAAAGAAATTAAAATGTTAATTCATCTTCAGTGGAAAATAGTTTTTACTTTAATGTAATGACTTTACTTTAATTTTCTTGCTGTGAAATGAGAAAGGTAAAATGCCAAATGAGAAACTGGTAGAATATCTTCATGAAGGAATCTCTGCTACATGCAGAGTTCGAGTTTTAACTCACTCTTTCTATTAAAGGTCAGTAAAATAGACATTTAGAATCTTGGAAACTGTAGGGGGTTGCAGCGAAAAAAAGTAAAGAAACGGCTGAATTTTTGTTTTCAGTTCTTAATGTAATGTTTAAAATGTGGAAGTGCTGTCTAAATTCATCCAGTTTCCAGCATATACATTTCTCAAAGGGGAAGTACTAGAGGTGGAGGAGACACTTTGATCATGACATTATTCCCTTGGTTACTTTTATGCCTACAGGATTAAAAAAGAAAGAGAAAATCCAATGTTTCTGAAAGTTGATATTATTATTACTGCCATTCCAAAAGATAGTAGTAGAAGTACCCTTCCTCTCTGTCCATAGAATGTCCATGAAACAAAGTTCAAAACAACATGATTATCCCAGTTTTTACTATTATTATTCTTCTAAGGTCCATGAGGAGAGATGAACACATTTATACATCTAGAGATTCTAGAAAAGATGTATTTGCCCAAGAGATAGATAATTCATTTATGTGAAAATGTAAATTCCACACTGATCTTCTTTGCCTAGTAAAGAGAGTCACTATATTTCTTCCTTAGTTAATATATCTGAAATATGGCATGCCCATCCATTTATTCAATTAGGCCTCCATGAATTGGTGAGCTTTTTCTCATTTAAGTTGTCATTTTGATAATATTCTCTACATAATAATTAACTCATGACCCTGAGAAGTTTATTGTAAAACTTACATTTTAAGAGTATAAATAGTCTCTCAATACTAAATCTTTCCACCTAAAAATAGGAGTTTCTTCTTTTAACATAGACTCTGCTGTTTATGGTATGATTTGATTCTAAAGTTACTATTTCACCTAGAAGTTATTACACTTCCCTTTATAGTTTTGAAATTCACTATAATACCACTGATCAGAAATTTTTATCTTTTGCAGAATCTAGACGTTATATTGTTTTGTTAATCACTACATGAATTTTATTTTGAATTAAATATATAATTTTCAAACTGAATTTGATTTTATTGTATTTGCATAGCTCCCATCTTTGAAAATATTTAAAACACATTACTAATATACTGTTACATCTTTACCAGAGATTATCAGAGTGATTGAAAGTAAATGAACAAATGGAAGTATACATTTATTTCACAGAAATAAAGAGAGGTGAAGCCATGACTTAGTAGTAAAAATATCCTCTTATTAAAAGTTGAGGACTGGAACTGTTAGATATGTATCTTGAAAATTCAGCATCATATGTATTTATATAATTTAGAATAATATTATGTTACCTGCTTATTATGAAATATTTTGGTAAAAAAACAAATTCAACAAATAAATTAGATCAGATGTTCTAATTTTCAATGCTTATAAATGTGGGGTACTTTTATATTATAATTATTTGATCTGTTTCTGCTCATGAAAACCTTTCTTTAAAATACTGGTATTTGTTCAATGATATAATGTTTACATTTTTTGATTTCCAGGATAGTTAATCTAAAGTTTTTTAGTAATTGGGTCATAGAGATACTTAAATACCATTTATCCTTGTGTACAATTTGCTATAATAAATATTATCAGCATTTGGATTAAAACAATACCTCGAGGTAAACGAGTATGTGCAGGATAAAGAATACTTGTGCTATGTGACTGTGCTTAACAGTTGAACAGGACACATCATAAACAGGCAGTATGTATTCTCCAACCAAGTAAGACTAGTTTTCACCTTGTACACAGTTGGGAAAGTAATAGGATTCTAGAAAGTTCCAGAAAGCCAAACAAATGCTTGACAGTACCACACATGAGTATGATCTCCATTCTTTTGCTTTATTCTCAAAAGCATAAAGAGTTGGAAGCACAGTAATATTCATTGTGTATACATACTGCATTTCCTTTATCCATTCATCAATTGAAGGACACCTAGGTTGGTTTCATAGTTAGCTATCATGAATTGAGCTGCTATAACATTGATGTGGCTGTAACACCGTAGTATGTTAAATTTAAGTCCTTTGGGTATAAACTAAAGAGTGGAATAGCTGGGTCAAGTGGTGGTTCCATTCCAAGTTTTCTGAGGAATCTCCATACCTCATTCCCACCAGCAATGTATGAGTGTACCTTTTCCCTGACATCCTCACCAACATTTATTATTGTTTGTATACTTGATAATTGCCATTCTTATTGGAGTGAGATGAAATCTTAGAGTAGTTTTGGTTTGCATTTGTCTAATTGCTAAAGATAGTGAACATTTTTTCATGTATTCGTTGATTGATTGTATATCTTCTTTGAAGGGTCTATTCAGTTTCTTAGCCCATTTATTGATTGGGTTATTCATCTTTTTGGTGTTGAGTTATTTATATATCGTGGAGATTAGTGCTGTATCTGATGGGCATGTGATAAAGATTTTCTCCCATTCTCTAGGCTCTCTCTTCATGTTATTGATTGTTTCCTTTGCTGAGAATAACCTTTTTAGTTTGAATTCATCCCATTTATTGATTCTTGATTTTATTTCTTGAGTTTTTGGAGTCCTGTCATATCCTAAGGCAACAGGATGAAGATTTGGACCTACTTTTTTCTTCTGTTAGGTGCAGGTTCTCTGGTCTAATTCCTAGGTCCTTGATTCACTTTGAGGTGAGTTTTGTGCAGGGTGAGAGATAAGGATTTAATTTCATTTTGCTGCATATGGATTTCCAGTTTTGCCAGCACCATTTGTTGAAGAGGCTATCTTTTCTCCAGTGTATGTTTTTGGCACCTATATCTAGTTCATTCAACATTCTTTATCTCTTTGTTTTGTTTAATGTGTTACTTTTCATGTTCTATATTTAATTGGAATTATTTTTTCACATAATCAATTTTTACTTCATCATCTCTTTGGAAGCAGGAATCACAGCTTGATTATTATATGTTAATCTGCTCACCATTTAACAAAACATTACCTATTGTAGTCACTTAGTGAATTAGTTGAAAAAATGAATGAAAAAAATAAGACTTACCCTAAGTAGGAGAGAATTCTTCCTGCCTCACCACATTTGAATTGCAACCCAGGAACTTTTCCTGCCTTCTTCCTTCACATATTGGCTACTCCTGCGTCTTGAGTCAGCCAGCATTCAGACAGGAAATACACTCTCAGTTTTTTAGCTTTTCAGTCCTTTGAGCTCAAACTGGAGTTAAGCTATTGGCTCTCCTATGTGTTCAGATTTCTGACCCACTCTGTAGATCTTGGGACTTATCAGCCTCCATAATTACAGGAGCCAATTGCTTAAAATTATACATACATATATATATATGTGTGTGTGTGTGTGTGCATGTGTGTATACATATATATGTATATATTTCACATATTTTGTATAGTATATATTATATATGTATTTTTTATATAGTGATAGTGTTTGTTCTTACTGTTTTATTTATTAAAGTCTATGTATTCATATCACAAGTATGGCTAGTGGCTACTCTGTCCAGTTTTTGGATTCCATTTTCCAGGAATGATAATTTTCATATTTTTCACTTTTAGTATGTTTGTGTCCTTTACAGCTTGAATATAATATGTCATGGTAAGGATCTTTTCTGCACATGTCTACTTGGGGTTCTTAAGTTACCCTATAACTGGATATTTGTGTCTTTTCTGATATTAGGGAAGTTGTCTGCTATTTTATTGAATAGGTTTTCTATGACCTTAAACTTCACTTCTTCCCCTTTGGGTATACCAGTGAGCTGGATGTTTGACCAGTGGTCATTTTGATCATTGTTATGCAATGTTGAATTAATTTTCAGCTGACTACCATAGTCTAAACTCCCTATAGCTTTTTTGGTTTTGAATAGTGAATTTGGGCACTGTGCATCCCATATTGGATTTGGAGATACTCACTATCTCTGAGAGTTATACAAGTGAGAACTCTCCTGCAGTTCAGATAGGTGTGGTCTAGGAAGTAGAGTTGTAGGGTGCTCCATATGTGGTTACTCCTACAGTGGGAGTGGTGGTCCCTTTGGGGTGATATGGGTTTATCAGGAACTATTGATACTGGCTGTATTGAATGTGTCTCTTACTGGTTACTCTGGTAGTGGTGAGGGACCTGAAGCACTTATCCTCTGATTAGACACTGGAGTGAGTTCAAGGGGAGGTGAGGGCAGAAATCACAAGCATCTACTGTATGGTGCTCACATCCAGTCTTGTCAGCAGTATGTGATCAGACAAACTATAGGTAAAACTGACTTAGGGTACCTGCATATAAGCAGATGCAGGAAAGGTGTGTTATTCCTCTCTGCTGTTACTGTGAGCATGTCCACCTAGAAGCAGGACCTCAGTCTTCACAGCAATGCCTAACTTTGGAGGGGTAAATGACCAGAGGCTTTACCTGATTCTTTCAGTGCTCACCAGGGTTTGGGTAAGAGTAGATGGCACCTGAAGCTTGACAGAATTACACTCAACTGAGATGCTCACAGGAGGTAGTTACTGTGGAATGTAGTTGGTGCCAGGAAAACTTTATCTGAGGACTTTCAGAGGCTGTATACTGCTAAAACAGGCCTATAGATAGGCCACAACATCACAGAGACAGGTAAAGAGTAGAAACTCAAAATTCTTTCTCTGCCTTGTTAGCAACTGGGACACTTGTGCATGGTGCTGGAAGAGGGGCAGCGGGAACTGCATGGGCAACCACCCTCAATGCTGACACCAGAGCAATTGTGCAATGGACCTCAACCCTGAACTCAGAGGACAGACTTCTTAAACCCCCATTTATTGGGGATGGCTCCCTCTGTTGCCCTAAGTGTTGTAGTACCCATTCCCCACTATGTAGTACTCTCAGCAGGTTTTCGTCAGTCACCACTGAGCCAGTGCAGTGGAATAATTTTGGGATTCCATAAATGGACATATGCAGGGCTTTCTGACTCCTTAAATAGTCTGTACTCAGACAATAGTTCTCCTTTCAAGATGGCTGCTGGCTACAGTACCCTGGGAACTCAGTGGGTAATGAAATGAATTCCTTTCCAAAGCCAGAGAGATTTCAAACTCAGGGAGATTTCAAGCTTCTTATCTATTTAGGCTGTAAACTCACAAGGGCCACAAGACTTTCCAGTAGTTAGAATTCTCAGTATCTCTGCTAATAAAGTTTATTGAGACTCTCTCCTTCACCTTTAGTACTCTGGAGTGGGGCAGAAAGTGAAGGCTTTTTTTACTGTTGAATTCCAGTGTTTTGTTTTGTTTTTTTTTAACCGCTGAATTCCAACATTGTTCTGTGATCAGTGACCTCAATATGCAGCTATACTTGTGTGGATTAGCTTCTTTTTGGTGGAGAAGCAGGTGAGTTCTGGGTCAATAATTGGTTTTAATTCACATGTATATTTGGTAAAATTTAAGAAAAGGTGATTTTTACAACAATTGGTAAAATATAGAATTTATATTTCAACAAAGCAAATTAAACAAAGTAGCAAGGCTATAAATTCTTGTTTTACTTATTTGGCTATATGCCAAACTTTTGTTTTTTAGTATGAAAGAGTTTATTGCTAGGGTTGTCTATTGCTTTTTTATTAGAGCTTTAGAGTTTTACATAGTAGATGGGTTCATCCCCGTAAACTCATATAGCCATGGAATTCAATTTTAGTTCATGATCTCCCTTTTCCCTTCCATTCTCCCTCCCCTCTACCATTCTCCTTTCTCTCCTCTACTAGACTTCACTTCACCTGTCTATTAATTTGTATTTGATTAATTCTTTCTACCTATGCATTATGTGAAGTTCCCTGTGGTATATTTGTATATGCACATAAAATGATATCTTAAGAATTCATTCTGCCTTACCTTCTTTTATCCACTCCTGCACTTTTTCTATTGATCTCCTTCTACATTACTTTATCTTTATGTGATACTATACTTGTCTCCCCCTTCCTTTATTTTACTCTGGCTTCTCTTTATGAGAGAAAACATTCGACCTTTAAGTTTCTGAGTTTGACTTATTCCACTTAGCATAATATTCTCCATTTCCATCCATTTACTGGAAAATGCCACACTTACATTATTTTTTATAGTTGAGTAGAACTCCACTGTGTGTGTGTGTGTGTGTGTGTGTGTGTGTGTGTGTGTGTTACAGTTTCTTAATCCATTGAGGGGCATCTGGGTTGATTATATAATTTAGCTATTGTGAATTGTGCTAGGAGTAGCACAGCTGGGTCATATGGAATCTCCATACTGCTATCCAGAGTGGTTGTAGTACACTGCAGTTCCACCAACAATGCACAAATATAACTTTTTCCCACACATCCTCTTCAGCATTTATTATTAATTGTACTCTTGATCACTGCCATTCTGACTGGATTAAGATGCAATCTTAGTATAGTTTTGATTTGCATTTCCCTGATTGCTAGAAATGTTGAACGTTTATAAAGTTTCAGGCCTAATTCCTAAGTATTTGATCCTTTCAATTTGAGTTTTGAGCAGGATGACACATAGTAGTCTAGTTTCATTTTTCTACATATAGCAATCCAGTTTTCCAAGTACCATTTGTTAAAAAAGCTGTCTTTTCTCCAAAATATATTTTTGGAAGCTTTGTAAATATCAGATAGTTGTAGGTGTGTAGATTTGCTTCTGTGTCTTCTATTTGGTTCTATTAGTCTTTATGTCTATTTTGATGCCAATACCACACTTTTTTGTTACTATAGTTCTGTAGTATAATTTCCAATCAGGTATTCTGATGCATCCTGCTTCACTTTTCTTGCTTAGTATTGCTTTGGCTGTTCTAGGTCTCTTACCTTTCCAAATGAATTTAAGAATTATTTTTTCTAATTCTAAGAAAAATATCATTGGTATTTTGATGGAAATTGCCTTGAATATATATATTGCTTTGGGTAGTATGGTGATTTTCACAATATTAATTTGGTCTACCCAAGAACATGGGTTTTCTTGATTTTTTCCTGCAGCTGAATCACTGTTGGAGTATAAGAAAGCTATTCATTTGGTATTGATCTAGTTTCCTGCTATTTTGCTAAACTCATTTATAAGCTCTGTAAGTCTTCTGGTAGAATTTTTTGACTCTTCCAGATATAGGATCATAGTGTCACCAAACAACTATAATCTAACTTCTTTTTCTATTTGTATTCCTTTGATTTCCATTTCTTACCTGATTGCTCTGGCTAATGTTTCAACAACTATATTGAATAGGAGTGGTGAGAGTGGAGAGCCTTTTCTTGTTCCTGAATTTAGTGGAAATGCTTTTAGTTTTATCCAGTTATTATGATGTTGACTTTTGGTTTGTCATAAATGGCCTTTATAATGTTGAGGTCCCTGTCTTCTCCAGCATTTTCAATATGAATGGGTGCTGTATCCCTGTCTTCTCCAGCATTTTTAATATGAATAGGTGCTTATTCCAAGGCCTCTTCTGCATCTATTGAAATGATCATGTGATTATTGTCCTTAATTCTGTTTAATTTTTTGATTTGCATATATTGAACCAATCTTGCACCCCTGAAATGAAATCTAATTGATCATAGTGTCTTATCTATTTTTGGTGGGTGGGAGAGTACCAGGGATTGAACTCAGAGGTGCCTAACCACCGATCCATGTCTTCAGCCATTTTTATTTACTTATTTAGGGACAGGGTCTTACTAAGTTGCTCTTGCTATATTGCTGAGGCTGGCTTTGAACTTGAAATTCTCTTGCCTCAGCCTCCAGAGCCACTGGTATTAAAGGTGTGCATCACTGTGCCCAGCTTGTATTAACTTTCAGATGTGCTTCTTAATGCAGCTTGCTAATAATTTTAAGGATTTTGTGTCTATGTTCATCAGGGATAATGACCTACAATTTTCTTTCCATGATGTGTCTTTGTCTGGTTTTGGTGTCAGGGTTATACTGGCTTCATAGAATGTATTTGGAAGTGTTCACTCCCTTTCAATTTCATGCAATAAGTTGAGAAAGACTGGTGTTAATTCTTCTGTAAAGGTCTGGTATAATTCTGCTGAGAATTCATCTGGTCCTGGGTTTTTCACTTTTGAAAGGCTTTTAATGCTGTTTCAATTTCATTACTTGATATTTTTCTGTTGTTCTGTTCAGGTTTTCTTTATTTCCCTGGTTCAGTTTGGGAAGGTCTTATGTGTCTAGAAATGTGTCAGTGTCATCCAGATTTTCCAGTTTATTGGAATATAAACTTTCAATATGCATTCTGATAATCCTTTGAGTTTTAGAAGTCAGTGGTGATATCATTTTTTGTAATTTTTCCATTGTTTTACCTTCAGCCTGTGGATGTCTTTGCCTATAATATAAGTCTCTTGTACACAGCATATAGTCAAATCTTGTTTTTTGATCCATTCTCAAAATGTGTCTTTTAGTTGGGAATTTGAGACTACTAACATTCAATGTTAGTATAGATATGTTTGCAGTCCCCTATCATTTTGTTCTTTTACTATATTTTATCCTATCTTGATTCTCATTTAGTGGGTTATTTTTCTATTGAATTTCCTCTGTTTGGGAACTTCGGGGTTTGTTCTTTAGTGCCTGTGTGCAGATTATCTTTGTGTATTCTTTGTAGTGCTGGCTTGACAATCATGAATTCTTTAATTTTTTTTCGTGTCATGGCAAGTTTTTATTTCCCTCTAGAATTTGAAACTGAGCTTTGCTGGGTATAGTAACCTTGACTGGTAGTTATTTTCTCACAGGACATGGAATATCTCATTCCAGGTCCTCCTTGATTTTAGGATCTGAACTGAGAAATCAGAAGTAAGCCTTTTTGGTTTGCCTCTAACTGTGACCTGATGTTTCTCTCTTGCGGGTTTTAATATTCTTTCTTTTTTTCTATGTTAAGCATTTTGATTATGATATATCTTATCTGGCTTCTCATTTGAATAGGTCCATTTGGTGTCCTGTAAGACTCTTGTATATGGATGTCTATCTCATTTGTGACATGGGAAATTATTTTTTTAGCTATCATATTGAAAATGTTCTTTATGCCTTTAGTTTTTTTCTCCATATTCTCTTCTATCCCAATGATTCTCAGGTTTGATTTTTAAATGCTGTCCCACAGTTCTGGTCATGTTCTATATATTTTTTTCTTTTATTGCACTGTGTACTCAAGATTGTATACTCTGTATTTAAGGCCTGAAGTTCTGCTTTCAAGGGCTGAGGTTCTATTTTTCTATGCATTCTAATCTGTTAATGATGCCTTCAAGTGAATTTTTATTTTGATTGATAGTGTCTTTCATTTCTAGGAGTTCTTTTTGGTTTCTTTTCACTATTTCTCTTTATTGAAGTGGTCTTTCATCTCCTGAAATTGCTCTCAACTCAGTTTTTATAATATTTCTCTGGGCTTTAGTCCCCCTCATTATCTGTGGGATCCTTTGTTGGGAGATTAAGAATTTGGGGAGGAGATTTGTTTGCCTGTTTCCTCATGTTCTCTGAGCTGGATTCTCCTACCTCTTTTTTGCCTGTCCTTTGTTTGTAATTATCTTGTTTGTTCTAGGATTTCTCTCTGTTTTAATATATGAGTAGATACAAAGGGATGAGACCTCAGGTCCCATTCAGATTGTTCCTCTTTGGGTCCTTGTTTTGTCTCCTTACTTTTTTTTTTTCTTTACAAACTAATAGATCGTTTAATCCATTTGTTTTTTCCATTTGTGACACACAATTTTCATTAAAATATGTACAATACTTTGAAAGAATAAGTTAATTGATTTTATAATATAATTTCAATGAAAGGAATTAGAAAATGAATATCCACAAATGAAATTGTTCAGTACAAGTTGGATTGACAAAGTAAAGCTCCACCAGTCAGGTTATATATAAAACAAATGTCTTAGGATGTAGTTTGATTTACCTAAAATAACTGGACAAAGTACTTAACTATTAAGCAATCTTTCAATTAATAAACATGTTAACTCATGTGAATAATTTAGATTTTATTAAACATATTTGAATATGTTTTCCTCCAAAAAATTATACCGTACCCAAAGGAAATTTATTTAAAATATTTCTGAATAGTTATCCAATTAAAATAAAATATGTCCTGTTGTTTGAAAAATAGTATTGCATATTCAACAGAAGAAGTGCTTATTATAGCATTGCTGGGTATTATGCAGGCTCTGAAAGCACTTTTATACTTTGCTAGCCTAAACACAGCAATCAGCCACAGATTTTGAAGGCCTCTATAAAATTGTTGATTTTTTACGTTATTAATATTCTGATACTCCAAGTGATTCAGTTTATTATTTGTATTTGAAATCCATAAATCTAATTCTTTGCTCTTACCAAACTCAAGAAAGTGTTTCCCCTATTATTCATGAAGTTCTCATTACATAAAAGTCAGATTATAAACTATCAGATGCAGTTTCCATGTGATCTATTACAAGTATCTTAGGTCACAGTGAGATAGTTATAACATAATTCAATTTGATCTATGAGTTTCATACCATTTTTAATTTGAAAAAAATATTTAAATGTTTGATTAAGGGTTTAAAAGTCATCTTGGAATCATTTGCTTCGATCAAGGATATTTGATTGGTCTTATTTTTGAAGTACATTCAGATAAGCAGATCTCTTGTTCCATTAACATGTAGAATATTAAACTAATTACAACTCACTTGACATTTAATGTTATTTCATAAATTTTCATTGCTTTCTTTTTTTTAATTTATTTATATTGTAAACAAACAGGATACATCTTGTTATTCTGTTTGTACCTGAAGTACAGGCATACCATTTGTGTAATCATACATTTAAATAGGGTAATAATTTGATACACTCTGTTATTATTTTCCTCCCTCCCACCCCTCTCACTCCCTCTTTTCCCTCTATACAGTCCCTCCTTCCTCCATTCTTGCCCCCCTCCCACCCCCCATTATGTATCATCATCCACTTGTCAGCGAGATCATTCATCCTTTGGTTTTTAGAGATTGGCTTATCTCACTTAGCATGATATTCTCCAATTTCATCCATTTGCCTGCAAATGCCATAATTTTGTTATTCTTTATGACTAAGTAATATTCCATTGTATAAATATACCACAGTTTCTTTATCCATTCATCAATAGAGGGGCATCTAGGTTGGTTCCACAATCTGGCTATTGTGAATTGAGCAGCTATGAACATTGATGTGGCTGCATCACTGTAGTATGCTGATTTTAAGTCCTGTGGGTACAGGACAATGAGTGGGATAGCTGGGTCAAATGGGAGTTCCATTCCAAGTTTTCTAAGGAATCTTCACACTGTTTTTCAAAGTAGCCGCACTCATCTGCAGTCCCAGGAGCAATGTATGAATGTACCTTTTTCCACACATCCTCACCAACACCTATTGTTAATTGTATTCTTGATAATTGCCATTCTAGTTCGGGTGAGATGGAATCTTAGGGTAGTTTTGATTTGCATTTCTCTTATTACTAGAGATGTTGAACATTTTTTCATATATATGTTGATTGCTTGTAGATCTTCTCTGTGAAGTGCCTGTTTATATCCTTAGCCCATTTGTTGATTGGGTTATTTGTATTCTTCATGTAGAGTATTTTGAGTTCTTTATATATTCTGGAAATTAGTGCTCTATCTGAAGTATGAGTGGCAAAGATTTTCTCTCACTCTGTAGGCTATCTCTTCACATTGCTGATAGTTTCCTTTGCTGAGAGAAAGCTTTTTAGTTTGAATCTATCCCAGTTGTTGTTTCTTGCTTTTTTTTTTCTTGTGTTATGGGAGATTCTTGTGTTAAGGAAGTCTGATCCTAAGCTGACATATTGAAGATTTGGACCTACTTTTTCTTCTATAAGATGAAGGATCTCTGGTCGGATTTCAAGGTCCTTGATCCATTGTGAGTTGATTTTTGTGCAGGGTGAGAGAAAGGGGTTTAGTTTCATTCTGTTGTATATGGATTTCCACTTTTCCCAGCAACATTTGTTGAAGAGGCTCTCTTTTCTCCATTGCATATTTTTGGCCCCTTTGTCTGGTATGAGAAAATTGTATTTATTTGGGTTTGTGTTCATGTCCTCTATTCTGTACCATTGATCTACCTGTTTATTTTGCTGCCAACACCATGCTGTTTTTGTTACTATTGCTTTGTAGTATAGTTGAAGATCTGGTATTGCAATACCCACTGCTTCACTCTTCCTACTAAGGATTGCTTCAGCTATTCTGGGTTTCTTGTTCTTCCAGATGAATTTCATGATTTCTTGCTCTATTTCTGTAAGGTACATCATTTGAATTTTAATTGGAATTGCATTGAATCTGTATAGCACTTGTGGTAGTATGGCCATTTTGAAATATTAATTCTACCTATCCAAGAACATGGGAGATCTTTCCATCTTCTGAGGTTTTCTTTAATTTTTTTTCTTTAGGGTTCTGTAGTTCTTACTGGAGAGGTCTTTCACCTCTTTTGTTAGATTGATCCCCAAGTATTTTATTTTTTTCAAAGCTTTTGTGAATGGGGTAGTTTTCCTAACTTCTCTTCCTGAAGATTCATCACTTATGTATAAAAATGCATTAGATTTATGAGCATTGAACTTACATCCTGCTAATTTACTGAATTCACTTATGAGTTCTAAAAGCTTTCTGGTGGAATTTCCGGGTTCCTGTAAATATATAATCATGTCATTAGCAAATAGGGATAGTTTGAGTTCTTCTTTTTCTATTCATATCTCTTTATTTTCCTTGATCTGTCTAATTTCTCTGGCTAGAGTTTCGAGGACAATGTTGATAGAATTGGTGAAAGAGGGTGTCCCTGCCTTGTTCTAGTTCTTAGGGGGAATGCTTTCAGTTTTTTACCATTTAGAATGATATTGGCCATGGGCTTAGGATACATGGCCTTTACAGTGTTAAGGAATGTTCCCACTATCCCTATTTTTTCTCATGTTCTGAGCATGACAGGATACTGTATTTTACCAAATGCTTTTTCTGCATCTATTGCAATAATCATGTGATTCTTGACTTTAAGTCTGTTATGGTGAATTACATTTATTGATTTCCGGGTGTTGAACCAACCTTGCATTCCTGGGATAAAACCCACTTGATCGTGGTGCACTATCTTTTTAATATATTTTTATATGTGATTTGCTAAGATTTTGTTGAGAATGTTTGCATCAATGTTCATTAAGGATATTGGTCTGAAATGTTCTTTCCTTGATGTGTCTCTGACTGGTTTAAGTATCAGGGTGATATTGGCTTCATAGAATGAGTTTGGGAGGGTTTCTTCCTCTTCTATTTCATGTAATACTTTGAGAAGTGTTGGAATGAGCTCTTCTTTAAAGGTTTTGTAGAACTCGGCTGAGAACCCATCTGCTCCCGGACTTTTCTTTGTTGGTAGGCTTTTGATGACTTCTTCTATTTCATTACTTGTAATTGAGCTATTTAAATTGTGTATGTCCCTCTGGTTCAGTTTAGGTAATTCATATGTCTCTAGAAACCTGTTGATATCTTTGAGATTTTCTATTTTGTTGTTGTATAGATTTTCAAAATAGCTTCTATTTATGTTTTGTGTTTCACTTGTGTTGTTAGTCATATTTCCTTGTTCATTCAGAATTTTAATAATTTGATTTTTCTCTCTCCTTCTCTTTGTTAGTGTGGCTAAGGATTTATCAATTTTCTTTATTCTTTCAAAGAACCAACTATTTTGTCACCTATGTTTTCTTTGTTCAATTTTTGTTTGCAGGATCTGTCCAGTGATGCACAAGGTTTGTTAAAATCACCTACTATTATTGTGTTGTGGTCTATTTGATTCCTGGAACTGAAAAGGATTCGTTTGACCTACATGGATAAGCCACTACTTCGAGCATAGATATTTATGATTGTTATGTCTTGCTGATTTATGCTTTCCTTAAGCAGTATGAAATGTCCTTCTTTATCCGTTCTGACTAACTTTAGTTTGAAGTTCACATATCTGATATGAGGATGGATACTCCGGCTTTTTTTCTGTGTCCATGTGCATGGTATGTTTTTTCCCATCCTTTCACCTTTAGTCTATGGGTATCTCTTTCTATGAGATGAGTCTCTTGCAGGCAGCATATAGTTGGATTTTTCTTTTTAATCCAATCTGCCAGTCTATGTCTTTTGATTGGTGAGTTCAGGCCATTAACATTCAGGGTTATTATTGTGAGATGATTTGTATTCCCAGTCATTTGACTCATATTTGTTTTTTGACATGATTTGGTTTCTCCTTTATTTGGCTATTCCTTTAGGCTAGTTCCTCCCATTGCTGATTTGCATCGTTGTTTATCATCTCTTCCTCATGGAATATTTTGCTGAGAATGTTCTGTAATGCTGGCTTTCTTTTTGTAAATTCCTTTAGCTTTTGTTTATCATAGAAAGATTTTATTTCATTATCAAATCTGAAAGTAAGTTTTGCTGGGTATAAGATGCTTGATTGGCATCCAACAGTGCTTGAAAAATGTTGTTCCAGGTCCTCCTAGCTTTTAGGGTCTGGGTTGAAAAATCTGCTGATATCTGTATTGGTTTCCTCCTGAATATAATTTGATTTTTTTTTTCCTCTTGCAGCCCTTAAAATTCTGTCTTTATTTTGTATGTTAGGGATTTTCATTATAATGTGCCTTGGTGTGGGTCTATTGTAATTTTGTATATTTGGAGTCCTGTAAGTCTTTTGTATTTTATTTTCCATTTCATTCTTCAGATTTGGGAAATTTTCTGATATTATTTCATTGAATAGGTTATTCATTCCTTTGGTTTGTTTCTCTGTGCTTTGCTCTATCCCAATAATTCTTAAATTTGGCCTTTTCATGATATCCCATAATTCTTGTAGATTCTGTTCATGATTTCTTACCATCTTCTCTGTTTGCTCAACTTTGTTTTCAAGGTTAAATAGTTTGTCTTAAATATCTGAAATTCTGTTTTCCAGGTGTTCTATCCTATTGGTTATGCTTTCTATGGAGTTCTTGATTTGGTTTATTATTTCCTTCATTTCAAGGACCTCTCTCTGGGTTTTTTTTCAGTATGTTTAACTCTTTATTGAAACAATCTTTTGCTTCCCGCATTTGCTCTTTTAACCATTGAGTGGTGTGATCATTCAATGCCTGCATTTGCTCTTTCATCTCCTCCTTCAATGCCTACATTTGCTGTTTCATCTCCTCATTTGCTTCTCTGATTGTTTTAATTATGTACATTCTGTACTCCCATTCTGACATTTCTTCTGCCATGCTGTCATTGGATTTTGTTGGTATACCATCTAGGTTTGTTTGGGACATTTTCTTCCCTTGTTTTCTCATATTGCTCAGGTATCTACCCCTCTAGTAGTGAAACTCTGGGATATTACAGATTTCCTCTATTGACTAATATTATCTCTGTAGATGTCCAATACCTCACCTCCTAGCCTTCAGTAGCCTGAATCTTGGAGGAACTTGATAGTGCAGTGATCCACTAGGAAGCTCTCCCTCTAGGGGTGGTGACCTTCAGGTGGGGTATATTCCCTGTCAGTCGGCAGAGGCTCCTTCACTTGTTGACTCATGGTCAGCCAAAAGGAGACTAGACTGCAGACTGGGGCACGTCTGATGTCGGCCTGTGTCTCTGGTTCTTCAGCCCTGGTGGGAAAGCCTCACCAAGTGGGGAAGACTCACCCAGTGGGGACGTCTCACTGGGTAGCTCTCCTCTGAAAAGTTCCCTTTGGTCCAGAACTACCACCTGGACTGGGAAGCCCTCCTCTGCAATGTTCCTAGGGTTCCCAACCTACCACCCGGGCTGGGGAGCCTGGCCCTGTCAGGGACTCCCTTGCTGCGCAGCCCTCCTCTGCCACATTCCCTGGGGACCAGAGCTACCGCCTGGGCCTCAGACCCTCACTCTGTGTCGAAGCGTCTCGCTCTGCGGTCCTCCTCTGCAATGCTCCCTGTTGACTGGCTTCATGACTCCAGCAGGGTTGTCTCACTGGGCCACTCTACTCCATGAAATTCCCTGCATTTCAGACTACTGCCCCATCTGGGAAGCCTGCTCAGTGGGAGAGATTCACCCAGTGGCTCTGAGTGGCTCTGAGTTGTTCCTGAGTCTCCCAGTACCTCCTCTTCTTGACTCCTGGGTCTTGTCAAAGGTCCTCTAGCCTCCTGTAGGTGTCTCAGGAAAGGAGTTGCCCTTCCAATGATGATGGCCACGCCCTCAGGAATAATTCAAAATGTCTGCACCAGTCTATAAAGAAGCCTCTGGCTAGCTCCCTGATGCAGGTGGGCTGGCTTTTATGCTGGGTTGCTCTGCGATGGAGAACGATCTTGGCATGGTGGTTGGGCAGGGTTGCTCAGTGATGGTGCCTGACCTCGGTGTAGGGGTCAAGTGGTGTTACTCAGTTGATGGCGTTGGACTTTGGCCTGGTGATTGGGCAAACTGGTTGCCCGTAGGCTAGCTCCTTGATGCAGGCGGCCTGACTCAACCACCGGCTGGCTCCAGGACTGTGACTGACCAATGATGGCGCCTGATCTCGGTGCCTCCTTACTTCTTTGAATTGGAGTAATGTCAGGGCTCAGATTGAATAGTTTGTATATGACGCGAGAAGCACTGTTGCTTGGTTGAGTTGTATTTCTTGGCTACAGGATATCTGCTCTTTGATCTTGAAGTCTACCAATCTCTTTCTGGCCCCTGTTGGAGTGGGGAGCCAGAAGAGGCACTAATGTCAGTAACGAATGTAAAGCTTTATATTAAATGTCTGGTGTCTACTTTGACATCTGTAATACTATTTACCACCTATTTAGGAATGGTGACATTAGCATTTAACAATAGTACCAGCAAAAATGACAACAATAACAACAACAAACACCCACAGACTAGATCAGTAATTCAACAGCAGGTGTGTACTCTGTTTTTTAATATATTAATGATTATTCCAACTTGACTGGGGTATCAATTACCTAGTCTAATTGTTAGTTTGTTTTGTCTCTTCTTTGTATTAAAGTATAGCTGAAGATTGAGTATCATTAATTTATGTGTGGAACAAGGTGCCCTGTCTTTTGGTTGAGTTTATTTCAGCAGCAGAGTCTAACCTGTGAACTTTTAGTGTCCTTGTAGATTCACAGCTCCTAATAAAATATGGCAAAGTAAACAATAATAACAAGCATTGCAAACACTATTCAGCATTATAGTAAATACCAACTTCCTACAATGATATCTTCAACATTTATTACCACCAAAAAACAGGAATGGTGGGTTCAGCAATTGTCAACAGTAAAAACAATAACCATGAACTATATCTGACTTTAAAGCAAATAGCAGGTGTCAACTATATCATCCACAGGAGTAATGATTGCATAAGCAGTAATGGTGGGAGTAAGAATTAATATAAGCCAAGTAGTTCTGAAAGAAGGTACAAATACAGTTAATTAGGTGGAAAGACAATGTGTTAGGAAGTTAGAAGAATTTACAATTTCAGAAAGTAAACAGAGAGAATGCAAAAATGATGTAGCAGGTGGTGTTTATATGGAAGGAGGGGGAAAATAGAAGCAGCAAAGTATTAAAAGAGAGGTAGAGATCATTAGCAGGCAAAGAAAAGAGAGAAAGAGAAACAAGAGAAATAATTGAAAATAATACCAAACCAAATCAAAATTTACAATACAAAAATCTCAAGCCATCAAAACACAAGGCAAGGAAAAAATAACTACATTTTTAAAATGCTAAATATTAGAGAAAAAACACATAAATGTATGTGTATATGTCTCTGGACCAATCAGTACAAGAATGTGCACATGTGTATACACATGGAAAAAGAAAAAAAAGTACTTTAATGAAGAATGAAGGAACCATCTCCACTGATGTGGTCAAAATAGTTGACTACATTGGGTGGTCACTGTCTATGTCCAAAAGTCTTTCTTTCCAATTCTAATTATGTACTGATAGAACAGGGAATGCGGGTTATTAACCTCTTCCTGCTTTTGTGTTGCTCTCTAGGTTGCCAGTTGGAGCAGCCTAAGATTGAAGCTGCTTGATATAGAACTCAGCTTCCCTTCTCACCAGTATGAGGTGGGATATAATAGGAAGTAATGTCAGTTGGAATTGTGTCCATTCATCCCTGATTGGTGCATTCCCATGGTAAAACTTATGTAGCGTTCTATGAGGGGAGTTCCAGCAGGTGGGGCTTAGTTCTACTCCGGCCTCGGACTTTGTTGGGTGGTGTCTGGTTTGGAAAGATTAGAGTGACTTACCACTAAGGCTTGACAGTAGCTGGTCTGGTTCTCAAAAGCCTCCCAAGAATTCCAGTCCTGGAGCAGATCTGCCCATGAGCAGAGCCTTCCTGGGCTTAGTCTGCAACCCCCTACTGACTGCTCAGACTGCTGTCCCACTTCAGCTGGTCAAGTGAACCACCAGAATCAAAGGAGAGGCGAATTGGGCTCCCCTTCACATTTCTGACTCAAATCCCCCTGATTACAGCCTTCTCTGTGCCGGTTTCACTCACCTTCTGCCAGGCACACCCTAGGCCACCCAGTTGGTGCTTACTAGACATTGTGACAGGAGATTTCTCTGATCTCCCACAGTTGCTGCAGCAGAGAAATTGCCCCAAATTTGCTCCACTTCAGCTCTCCATTGCTAGTTGAGATATAGAGCACACTTTTCAAGCACCAGTGTATACTGTAGCCTCTGAATCAGCTAAGTTTAGGCAGCTTTTTGCTCTCAGATTTTTCCTTACCAAATCTGTTTTCTCCCACCCTCTGTGGTGAATTGGCATCACTCTGGTTGCCCCTTTTAGCACCTGTATGGCAGCCGGGTCAGCTCCAATGTATTCTTTATACTTTGTTTCTTGCACCCAAATTTCTGAGTCCCTAGGCCACCTTGAATGTCCAATATTACATTTTAGTGAAATCCCCTTTTCACCCACCTCACTGAGAAGTTGTACACCTGCTGCTTTGGTCCCAAGCTATGGTGAGACTTGGAAAACACCTTTACTCGAAGCTACCATCTTCAAATTATCTCTTGCTTTCTAATATTGAAATGAGATATTATATTTCATTCAGATAGAATCATTCATAAAAATAGCAAAAATTTTGGAGAATTCAGAATCCCAGGCATCATACTAAATCTTCCCTATGAATCAATATGTTTAATATTCAAGGAGTTTCCTTTTTAACTCATCCACTTGCTTACATGTAATAAGTGGCAAAGTAAAGAATCACAGACCTTCCTTTGTTAATGTGGAGAAGATACCTTGAAAATTGGGGAAGGCAGTGTAGGTGTTAGAAGGAGTAGTTATAAAAGCAGGGACATGGTATCTTGTTTGACCAAGTTGTGAGACATCGATAATTAAGATAGAAGGTTCATGGAAAATACTAATTTAAAGAGGTCTTTTCTCAAGGAAGAATGGAAATTTAGAGGAAAATTATGAGCTTTTCTCATACATTCACCCTACTTCCTCTTCTTAAATCCATTCCATATCTCCTGCCAAAAGAATATTTCTAAAACAAAACTGAATGTTCCCAGTCTGGGTTCCCATTATACCCTATGCATAACTTTATTCATCATTAATTATCCTGTGAAAAAGTGCCTCTTTTGTATATGTCTCCTAAACCAGATTAGAAAACAAACAAGGATGGAAACATATATCTTTATGTTTATATCTTAATGCTTAGCAACATATCTTGTGCATAGTTTGCAGTCAATAAGAGTGGTTGAATTATTAAAATCATTATGTTTATGCTCACATTACTCAAGATATCCTCCTTTAATAAGCATTTATTTAGTGCTTATGATCCAAGTACTGAGGCATAGGTAATTACCCTTTGGAAGATCAAAATTTAAAGGTAAATAAAGTCATATATATAAGTCAATAAATGTAGCAGCTTTACATGGCAATACAAATTGGGTACTTTAATATTAGGGGAGGGAGTTAAGGAAGAGACTATCTTTAAATATCATTGGTTAACAGCAAGAGAAGGAGTCAGTACTGTAACATTAGGACACTAAGTACATTTTAATATGACATTGGCAGACAGGACACTTAGTGGACAGCATTCCCATAAGTCCAACCTTTGCTGCAGTATAGGAATAAATAACTATAGAGGTTTCTATATATCTGTCACTTTTCTTGATTGTCACCATGTTGATAGACAATGAATTTTGCTTTCATTGGTCCTTTGGTTCCTTGTACTTCCCTGGAAACATGATTTAACAAAAAATAAGTTCTGGTTTAATCAGTTGATAAAGGATTTTCCATTTTTATTTGCACAGCTGTCTTTGGAGGTAATGTTCACAGGATAATAAATTGAGTGCCTACCTATATTCTTGTTTTTGTAACTCTTGTGCAATATAAGACAGGATATATGAATGACCACGTCTAGTGATGTTTTTCCATTGAAAAAAGTGTGAACAATTTGAACTGTGATACTCTAGCAGGTACACTTTCTCATAGTGTCCTACAAATTAGGAAAAATATAAAAACTCAAAGCAAAACCCATTACAAATTAACCATTTTGACAAATATAAATTCTATAACTTTACATGTAGAAATTAGTTATACTTCAATATCAAGACAAATACAATACTAATTATGATAAGATTAAATGTGAAAATTTCACTGTGACTAAGGAAGTCAGTTTTATTTATGAGGAACTCATTTTTTATTTGTTCTTATTAAGTATACATGATAGTAGAATGTATTTTGACACATTACACATATATGGAGTATGACTCCTCATTCTTCTGGTTGTACATGATATAGAATTACGTTGGTCATGTAGTCATAAGTGCACATAGGAAAGTAATATTCAATTAATTCTACTATGTTTCCTATTCCCATTCCCCCTCCCTTCCCTTCATTCTTCTTTGTCTAATCCAAAGTACTTATATTCTTCCATACACCCTCCCCTTATTGTGGGTTAGCATCTGCATATCAGAGAAAATATTCAACTTTTGTTTTTTGAGATTGACTTATTTCATTTAACATGATAGTCTCAAGTTCCATCCATTTACCAGTAAATGCCATAATTTCATTCTTCTTTATGGTTGAATAACATTCCATTCTGTATATATACCACATTTTCTTTATCCATTCATCTGTTGAAGGGCACCTAGGTTGGTATAGCTTGGCTATTGTGAATTAAGCTGCAATAAACATCAATGTGGCAATGTTCACTATAGTATACTGATTTTAACTTCTTTGGATATATACCAAGGAGTGGGATAACTGGATCAAATGGTGGTTGCATTCCAAGTTTTCTAAGGAACCTCTATACTGCTTTCCAGAGTGGTTGCTCTAATTTGCAGTCCTACCAGCAATGTCTGAGTGTACCTTTTTTTTCCCCACATCCTTGCAGTGTTTATTATTGCTTACATTCTTGGTAATTGTCATTCTGACTGGAGTGAGATAAAATACCAGAGTACTTTTGATTTGCATTTCTCTAATTGCTAGAGATGTTGAACATTTTTTCATACATTTGTTGATTGTATTTCTTCTTCTGTAAAGCATCAGTTCAGTTCCTTAGCCCATTTATTGATTGGGTTATTTGTAATTTTGGTATTAATTTTTTTGTGTTCTTTATACTGCCTGTAGATTAATGCTGTATCTGAGGTGCAGGTGGAAAAGATTTTTTCTCATTCTGTAGGTTCTGTCTTCACATTCTTGATTGTTTCCTTTGATGTGAAGACGTTTTTTAGTTTGATACCATACCATTTGTTGATTCTTGATTTTACTTCTTGCACTTTAGAAGTTTTGTTAAGGAATCATTTCCTAAGCCAACATGATGTAGATTTGGGTCTATTATTTCTTCTATTAGTTGTAGGATATCTGGTCTAATACCTAAGTCCTTAATCCACTTTGAGTTGAACTTTGTGCACAGTGAGAAAGGTTTAATTTCATTATTCTACATATGAATCTCCAGTGTTCCCAGCACCATTAGTTGAAGAAGCTATTTTTTCTCCAATGTATGTTTGGTGCCTTTATCTAGTATGAGGTAACTGTAGTTATGTGGGTATGTCTCTGTATCTTCTATTCTGTACCACTGGTCTACATGTCTGTTTTTGTGCCAATACTATGCTGTTTCTGTTACTATGGCTCTATAGTATAATTTAAGGTTCTGGTATTATGATGCCTCCTGCTTTACTTTTGCTAAGGATTGCTTTAGCTATTCTGGGTCTCTTATTTTTCTAAATGAATTTCATGTCTACTTTTTCTACTTCTATGAAGAACATTATTGGGTTTTAATAGGAATTTCATTAAATCTGTATAGCACTTTTGGTAGTATGACCATTTTGACAATGTTAGTTCTGCCTTTCCAGTAGCATGGGAGATCTTTCCATCTCTAAGGTTTTCAACAATATCTTTCTTTAGTTTTCTATAGTTTTCATTGTAGAAATCTTTCACATCTTTTTTTTTTTTTTTTTTTTTTTTTTTTTTGCGGTGCTGGGGATTGAACCCAGGGCCTTGTGTTTGCAAGGCAAGCGCTCTACCAACTGAGCTATCTCCCTAGCCCCTGTCGCATCTTTTGTTAGATTGAGTCTGAGATATTTTATTTTTTGAGGCTATTGTGAATGGGGTAGTTTTCCTAATTTCTCCTTTATTAGTTTCATCACTGATATATAAAAACAATTTATTTATAGGTGTTAATCTTATATCCTGCTACTTTGCTGAATTCATTTATGAGTTCTAGAAATTTTCTGGTGGAACTTTTTGGGTCTTCTAAGTATAGAAATGTGTCATTGGCAAATAGGGACAGTTTGAGTTCTTCTTTTCCTATTCGTATCCCTTTAATTTCTTTGTTCTGTCTAATTGCTCTGGCCAGTGTTTCAAGGACAATGTTGAATAGAAGTGGTGAAAGAGGGCATCCTTTTCTTGTTCCAGTTTTTAGAGGAAATGCTTTCAACTTTTCTCCATTTAGAATGATGTGGGCCTTGGGTTTAGCATATATAGCTTTTACAATGTTGAGTTATATTCCTACTATCCTTAATTTTTCTAGTGTTTTGAGCATGAATGGGTGCTATATTTTTTCAAATGCTGTTTTTTGCATCTATTGAGATAATCATGTGATTTTTAAGTCTATTGATGTGACATATTATGTTTATTTATTTCATATATTGAACCAATTTTGCATCCCTAGGATGAACCCCACTTGATCCTATTGTGGTGCACTATATTTTTAATGTTTTGGTATGTGATTTGCCAGAATTTATTGAGAATTTTTGCATCTGTGTTTATCAGGGTTATTGGTCTGAAGTTTTCTTTCCTAGATGTTTCTTTGGTTTTGGTGTCAGGGTGATACTAACTTCATACAATGAGTTGTGAAGGATTCCCTCTTTTTCTATTTCATTGAATAATTTGAGTACTATTGGTGTTAGTCCTACTTTGAAGGTCTTATAGAACTCCGCAGAGAATCCATCTGGTCCTGGGATTTTCTTAAGTTGGTAGTCTTTGGATGGAGTCCTCTATTTCAATGCTTGACTCTTGTTAAATTGTGTGTGTCATCTTGATTCAGTTTGGGTAGGTCATTTCTCCAGAAAGTTGTCGATGTCATCATGATTTTCTATTTTATTGAAGTATAAGTTTTCAAAATAGTTTGATTATTGTCTGTATTTTAGTAGTGTCCATTGTGATATTCCTTTTGATCACAAATTTTAGTAATTTGATTTTTCTCTCTCTTCATTAGTGTGACTAAGGGTTTATCAATTTTATTTATTTATTTCAAAGAACCAACTTTTTGTTTTGTCATTTTTTAAGATTGTTTCTTTTGTTTCAATTTATTTGACTTCAGCTCTTATTTTAATTATTTCCTGTCTTCTTCTGGTTTTGGTGATGATTTGTTCTTCTTTCCCTAGGGCTTTGAGATGTAATGTTAGGTTATTTATTTGGCTGTTTTCTATTCTTTTAAAGACTGCACTGACTGCAATGAACTTTCCTCTTAGAACTGCCTTCATAGGATCAGAGATTTTGATATGTTGTGTTGCTCTTCTAATATACTTCTAAGTATTTTTTTTAATTTCATCCCTGATTTCTTCTGCTATCTCTATTGGTCATTCAATAGCATGTTATTTAGTTTCCAGGTGTTAGAGTAGCTTCTATTTTATTTTTGATTTCTAATTTCATTCCTTTATGATCTGATAGGATACAAGGTATTTTTTCTGTTTTTTTTTTTTTTTGTATTTGGTAAGAGTTGCTTTGTGGCATAAATTATGGTCTATTTTAGATAAGGATCCATGTGCTACTAAGAAGAAAGTGTATTCAATCATTGATGGATGAATTACTCTGTATATGTTTGTTAAGTCTAAATTATTGATTGTATTATTTAGTTCTATATTTTATTTGTTTAATATTTTTTTGGAATATCTATTCAGTGGTGAGACAGGTGTGTTAAAATCACCCAGTATTATCGTGTTGTATTCTATTTGATTCTTGAAATTGAGAAGGGTTTGTTTGATGTATGTAGATGTTCCATTTTGGGGGGCATAAATATTTACTATTGTTATGTTTTGTTGATGTATAATTCCTTTAAGTAGTATGAAATGCCCTTTTTTGTCCATTCTGATTTACTTTGGCTTGAAGTTCACTTTATCTGATATGAGGATAGAAACCCCTGCTTCTTTTTGAGGTCCATGTGAGTGATATGATTTTCCCATCCTTTCACCTTTAGTCTGTGAAAGTCTTTGCCTATGAGGTGAGTCTCTTGGAGACAGCATATTGTTGGGTTTTGTTTTTTAATTCAATCTGTCAACCTATGTCTTTTGATTGATGAGTTTAGAACAATTATGTTCAAAGGTATTATTGAGATATGATTTATATTTCTAGTCATTTTGATTTATTTCTGTTTTTAAATTTGAATTTGTTTCTTCTTTGACTATTCCTTTAGTATAGTTCCTCCCTTTGCTAGTTTTCACTTTTATTTTTCATTTCATCTTCATGGAATATTTTGCTGAGAATATTCTGTAATGCAAGCTTTCTAGTTGCAAATTCTTTTAAATTTTGTTTCATAGATTTCCCAAACAACCTGAATTATGTCATATATTCATCATATTCTTGGTCAGTAATGTGCTTCTAAATCTTGTTTCATATATCACAAACATTTTAGTTCTTTATTTAAAGCTTTCAAACAAATTCTCATTTTTTTTTTGCTGCTAACATTACATTTTAATAATAAAAAACACAACCATGGAGAAGCACTCATTTTCCCTCTATTACATTAGCAAATACATAGAACAACAATTAAAAAATAGACTTTACTTCAAAGCACTGACTCTTACAATCACGTACATGTCAGAATTACCTGTGCAGGTTTTAAAAAAGGTCTAACTTTTGGAGAAGGTTGCAATGCAGGTTAGGACTAAGTATTTTTATTTTAATTTCTATTTATTTTCTGTAGTGCTAGGGATGGAATCCAGGGTGATGTGCATGCTATAGTCTTATACTTTACCACTGAGCTACACTCAAAGCCCAGGACCCAAGTATTTTTAGGAGAGCTCTTTCTGGTTGAGTCATTGATTTGGGGTTGACTGGGCCACTTTGGGCTTCTTCAGCCTCCGTTTGGGGGTGTTGAGAGCTTTCCTTGCAGATTTGCTAGGAGCAGGGAAGAGCTTGGCCTCTGGCTTTTTAGGAGTCTGTTTTGGGTCTTTTTTCCCCAGTGCAGATTTTCTTTCTTTCTTTTTCTGTTCCACTTTAGGCTTCTTCACTGGGCCTTTACCTGGGGTCTCAGGCTCTGCAGTTTCTGGGGTCTCTGTAGGTGGCAGGGCCTTTCTCTTCTTGGCACGAGGTATGCTGGGACCAAGACTTCTTTTTGGAGACTTCTTTTCTGTGGCCTTGACATCTTCTTTAGCCAGAGAACTACCTATTGGTACTAGTTGTGGAATTTCTTCGTCCGCTGCATCTGCTGCTTTTAGCTGGGGCTTTACCGACTTGGTCTTTTTCTTCTGGGACCCAGGGCCCTTCGCTGGACCACCAGTTTTAGGTGCCATGCCACCTTTACGTAGGGCTGCAGCCTCCCTAGCCCGTTGCCTTAATTTCTTGTTTTTCTTCTTCAGCTTCTGTTTTTCACGGATTTTTCTCTCTTTCTCTTGTTTTTTTGCCTCCTCATCCTTCAGCTGACAAACGAGGAAAAGAAGGGAAAGGGAACTGACTTCTCAGTCTTCACAAAGAGGAGTTTCACGCTGTCCCACTTCTCTGGCAGTTTTTCTGAGAGACTTTTTGTGATGGCAATGATGTTTTCAATGATGTGCTGAATCTGCATCCCAGTGTGTCCGATGCGTATTGTACTGCAAGAGCCACTCTTGGAGATGTTTAAGACAGTTCCACCTACACAGCTGTCGATCACGTTCAATAAATTCTTGGCCAGAAGGTTTACAGGCACTGGAACTTTCTTCCTGCGATAGAAATGCCTCCCTATGTGTGAGGGCAGAAGCCGCCGGATTCTGTCATCAGCAAGGAAGAAGTCAAAACTACCCAGAAGGTGGAGCTTGGCTTCATAGGCTTTATATTCCGTTTTTAAGGCCCTGAAAGGGATAATCCGAGAGATGGTTTTAATTCCGTGCTTGTTCAAAAGTTTTCTGTAGAAACGTTCCGTCTCTTCAGTTGATTTGCACTCATCCTTAGTAAACAAACAGACTTCTGACAAATCTGATCGAATTCCATGAGGCAAGGACAATCTGATCCTTAGTTCCTTTTCTGGAATTTTCCATAATACCACCATTAAAAATAAATTTTCACTTTCATTCAAAAGCAATCCATTATCGTTTTTTCTGGACTTGGAATGTGTCAACAGAGCTTCCAACGCCTTTGTAATCTGCTCTTTGTCCAGCTGGTTCCCCGAGGTCTGATCAGTTGGAGTCGCAGTGGAGGTTGCAGTGGCAGCTGAGGCCGCCGGTGGGGTAGAGGACGAGCCCTCCATCCCGTCCTCACCTCGTGCGCACTCACAAATTCTCATTATTGACTGATGTCATTCATTTGTCATAACCTAAGATATTTTAATATATTCTCTCATTTAGCCCAAACTATACTTTGATCACCACAAGTTCCAGTTGCATATTTTATATATTTTCACCGTGATTTTGACCATAAATATTATTTCTGCCACAGAATTACTTTTACAGCCTGATACTGAAGTCTTAAAATAATCCCTTTTTAACAATATTTATTGTTAATTAACAAGTAAAATGGTACATGTGTACATTATGTATATATGTTTCTAAATACATATACCACATATACATACACACATACACACATTTATCCATGTAAAATTCTCTGAAATATGTACACATTGTGAAATGGTTAATTATATATGCATTATCTCAAATACTATTTTATATGGTAAAAACACTTAAAATCTACTCTGAGCAATTTTTATTAACTACTATCACTGTGTTATATAATAGATCTCCTGAACTTATTCCTCCCAACTGAAAGTTTGAATTATTTGACCAATATCTTCCCACTTCTCCAGTCCTTTAGTAACCACCATTCTACTGTTGCTGTGAGTTCAATTTTTTAGATTTTGCATGTAAGTTGGTTCACAGAGTATTTCTTAAGTGGCTGAACAGCTTTCATCTATGTTTGTGTATAGATAAGTAGATACATCACATAGTTACTATCCATTCATCCATTGATGAACACTTAGAATGATTCTTTAATGTCTTTAATGCTGAGAATAATGCTATTATGAACAAGAACATTCAAATACTGAGATACTTATATCCTTTAGATATATATCCAATAGTGGAACTGCAGGATCTGATTGTAGTTCTATTTTTAAGAGTTTTAGGAATGTCCATATAATTCCCATACAGCAATACCAATTCCCATTCTCACCAATAGTGTGTAAGGTTTTCCTTTTTCTCACACTCCTTCCAAACTTTGTCTTATTAATAATAGTCACTCTGACAGGTGGGAGATGGTATTTCATGTGGTTTTGATATTTTCTGAAGATTAGTTATGTTCACCATTTTTTTTCATTTATCTGTTGGCTATTTTTATATCTTCTTTTAAGAAATTTCTATTCAGATTCATTGCCCATTTTTAAATCAGGTTGGTTGTTTTCTTACTAAATTGTTTGGGTTTCTTATATTTTTTGAATATTAGCACTTTCTTAGATGTATGATTTACAAACTTTTTTCTCCAATTCCACTGGTTATCTCTTCATTCTCATGATTATTTTGTTCTACACACAAAAACTTTTTAGTTTGATGCAATCCCATTTTTCTGTTTTGCTTTTTTTGCCCTGTTTTTGTGTTCACATTGAACAACTTGTTTCTAAGATCAATGTTACAGAGTAATTTGTCTGTTCTGTTCTTATAATATTACAATTTTATATCCTAATATTTTAGGTTTTAATATATTCTTAGTTAATTTTGTATATAATAGGATATAAGGGTCTGATTTTATTGATCTATATTTGGATATATAATTCTTTTTAACACCATTAAACTTCCCTCTTAGAACTGCTTTGCTGCACCAAATAAGGTTCTGGTAAGTTATGTTTCCATTTTAATTTATTTTCTCTCAAGATATTTTTTAATTTCCTTTTTAATACCTTCATTGATTCATTATTTTCCAGGAGCATGTTTACTTTTCTTGTATTGTAATTTTTTCAAAATCGCTTTTATTGCTGATTAGTTTTATACCATTATATTCAGAAAATATAATTGATATTATTTCATTATTCTTAAATTTTTTCAAACTATGTTTGGCCTAAAATATAATCTATCCTGGAGGATGTTCCATTTTTCTTGAGAAATATGTGTATTCTGATGCCGTTGGATAGAATGTTCTGTTTATGTGTATTAGGTACATTTAGTCTCAAACGTAGTATAAGTTCAGTGTTTCCTTATTAATTTTCTGTCTAGTTGATCTCTGTTGCTGAAAGAGGAGAATGGAATTCTCCTATTATGATTGTATTACAGCCTCTCTCTCCCTTCAGGTCTATTAATATTTGCCTTATTCATGTATGTGCATAAGGTGTTGTTTATATATATATTCGTAATTATGTCCTCTTGGTGAATTGACCCATTCATCACTTAATTATGATCTTCCTGGTCTCATTTTACACTTGTTGGCTAAAATTTTATTTTTTATTATGTAAGTTTATCTATTACTGCTCTCTTGTGCATTCCATTTGCAAGGAATATCTTTTTTTATATTTTCACTTTCATTCTTACATGTGTCCTTATGGGTGAAGTTGAGTCTCTTATAGGCATCATATAGTAAAATCTTGGGTTTATTTTAACCATTCAACCACTCTATCTTTTACTTGAAGTATTTAATAATCCATTCTCTTTCAATGTAATTTTTTTATATTGAAGAACTTGCATTTGCCATTTTATTAATAGTGATTTTGAAGTAGTTCAATGAGCATTTAGAAAAAGGACAGAACTTCTTAGAGCACCCTCCATCTCTTTTACTTCTCCTTCATGCATTCATATTTCTAACAAGGCTTATGAAGTTTGACCCTATCTCTGATGACCCTGTCCCACTGCACCACCATGAAATAATAGTAAAATATTGCTAAGGCAAAAATGCTGTATAGTTGAAGTTTAAGATAGAGAAGGAAAAATAGCATTTTAGATTTGAATTCTAGCAATCTCTAACCTGCTGAAGTAAAAGTATATAAATACCCCTCTTATGGTCTTGATCAAAATATATTTTTGTGAGACTAATCTTGTATTTCCACATATATGAGAATCAGCTATACCACTTAAATTTATATGCTGCTATTCTGCTGACCAATTATTAGACCACTTAGTACAGCTATTTTCCACGTATAAACCTTGTTTTATTCAGTTCTGGGAAAATTTGTGAGAATAAGATCAATAATGGTTAATGCATTATCAACCAATTTTAACCATGAAGCCAATCATCAAGCAAGCATACGAAGTGTCCACTGTGTTCCAGGCATTGTTCTTGGGTACTGCGACAGGAGTCATGAAAGTTTTATCATCAGAAAGTTTTTGGGAGAGGAGTTGGTCTTATTTTCTTTTGTTTGCAGAGATGATGTTTACAAATATAAGGACTATTTTAATGGCATATTACCTTTAATAATTTGTGAAAGTATTGGTATATTCTAATGCATTCAGCATGTAACAAATGTCTCACACATTAAAAACAAAAAACCTCTTATATTATAAAATGACTGCTTAAGTTACAAAAAAATAGGTTGTGAGATTTGCTTACTTGTTAAAATAATTTTTTAAACTTTTAACATTAGGAAAAAGAATCAGTGAAACTTGAAATTATACTTAAATATGAGGGAAGCAGCTCGTGATTTGCATAAACATTTGGAGAAATTGCCTAGAGATAGCTTTTTCTCTCAGCTTGACTCCCTGAGGCTAAACCATCAAGCCTGACCTGACCATTTTAGAGATTGTCAACAGATGTGGAGAATAAGAATTCAGTTGATTGTCTAAAAATATTTCTTTTATAAAAGCCGGAAATATATTTCTAGAACACAGACTTAGAAACCATATTTCTTTGCTTCTCCTTTCCCTGTTTTCTCTGTCTCACTAGTGATTTGGTTAATTAACACTTCATCCAAGGATTACATCTCTTAGTCGTTCAGGAGAGTGTGAAATTGCCCTACTGGCAATGACAAGGATGAAGGGATATTTTAGTCTCAAAGCTATTATACTACATGTGGATATAAATTTTAATATTTTAAAGAATACTTTCTCTAGTGACAGAGAAATATGACTTTATGACAGTGATTTTCAAAGTAAATCCCCAGAACAGCAGCATCACCATTATTCAGGAAATTGTTAGACTTACTGACTTAGACTTACTGAATCAGTCTCAGGACCTGGGGCCCAGTAATCTGTGTTTTAACAAGCTCCCTAGGTGATTGTGATACACAGTAAAGTTTGAGAACTATTGGCTGTGAAATTCCATCACTACGTTGCCTGAGAATATCCTATTTAGTGATACAAAAAAGCTTAGGTTAAATTACTGCCTTCCTATATAAAGCAGACACACAGGTCTGTTGGAATAGAAATTACTGTCCTTATTAAACCCAAATGCCTGCTAAGGAGTAACAACCCATGTTTGAACAAAGGCTCCCAAATAAAAATGAATTCAGTAGTTAGGGTTTTATATGCCATCAGATTCATTCTTATCTTTAAAAGTTAATTTTAGGATTTTCCCCCATTGTGGTTCATCGTGTTAGTATTATTTCTTCTAGGTAATGCTTAGTTTTGAGGAGGATTGCTATTCTTGATACCAAGGCAATATTATTGTTAAAGAGGAAGGAGTTAAAGGCAGAAATGTATCCCTATAGAGCCAATTTTCCAAAATATAAAGTTTGGTCCTATTAATTATTTTTTACCCCTCACCTTCCACATCTGATTTGTTGTCCGACTTTATTAAATTTTCTTAGTCTTCTTCATCCATTTTCCAAATATCAGTTCCTTTGCCATTGCTGCAACTCAATTGCTGATCATCTCTCAATTGAATGACTCGAAATCAGAGACCCAGAAAGGATTTCAGTATCTGTGGAAGTTCAGCACTTTCACTGTGGCTGTCATTCTAACTTCTAAAGAGAGTTCATTGCTTCTGTTACCCGAAGTAAACTGAATGGAAAAACAGTATTAGACTTTGAAAGTTCTATTCCTTCAAAAGCCTCCCCTACCTGCCCCCATATATATAATTATTATGCTAATTCATTCAGTTAATATTTCTGTTGTTCCTGTTTTATGTCAGAAGTTGTCTTAAGCATGATATTAGTCAACAAAACACAAAAACTGAAAATTCATCACTCATATAATTCATAATCTAATGAGGGTAATATATGCATAAAGACTTAGCATTTCTGCATTTATAATTTTACCTACATAAGGTATCTACATCTATATCTAATTATCTATTTAGCTATTTAGAAAGGATTGTGAAGAAGGTCTTCCAATGGGCAATGTTTCAACAAAGACATTCTCCTGAGGTGATTGAGGAATGGCTGAGAGGAAAAAAAAAGTATTCCCATATAACAATTGCAGTAGAATGAGGGAAGGGAAGGAGAATGACATGACTGGAGAGAACTAAGGAAAGGGCAGGGTTGAAGAGGTCAAAGATAGTCAGGAAATATATCATGAAGGGTCATATACATTATTAAGCAATTTAGATTTTATTTTAAATTAGTTGAAAAAGCCTTAAATTTCTGAGGAGATGATATACTATATGTTATTTTTGTTTCAAAATTGACAGATAAATTGTACATATTTATCATGTTCAACATGTTTTAACGTATATTGTACATTGTGGAATGGTTAAGTTTAGCTAATTAACAGATAATGATACTTCACATATTATTTTGGTGTGGGAACTCTTAACATTCACACCCTTTGCATTTTTTCAAGAATACAATGTGTCATAATTAATTACAATAAGCAAGGTGTACAATAGATCTCTTGGACTTATTCCTCCTGTCTAATTTAACAATTTATCCTTTGATCCTAACCTCTGATAACTACCATTCTTCTTACTCTACTTCTGTGAGATCAACTTTTATAAGTTCCACATATGATTGAGAATATCTGGTGTGTCTCTGTACTTGGCTTATTTAACTTAACATGATAACATCAAGGTTCATCCATGTCTTCACAAAACACAGGATTTCATTCTTTGGATGGCTAAATAGTACTCCATTGTATATATGTATCACCTTTTCTTTATTCATTCATCTGTCAATATTATATTGATTCCATACCTTGACAACTGTAAATAGTGTTGCAGTAAATATGGGAATATAGTCATTTCCCTGGATATATAATTGGTAGTAAGTTTGCTGGATCATATAGAAGTTCTGCATTTAGTTTCTGAGGAACTTCTATACCATTTTTCATAATGGTTGAACTAATTCATATCCTTATCCTCAGTTTGTAAAAATTCCATTTTCTCTATATCCTTACCAACACTTTTTATCTTTTGTCTTTTTTGATAGTAGACAATCTAATGGGGGTGAGGTGATATCTGGTTTTGATTTTTATTTGCATTGCCCTGATGATGAGTGATATTGAACATTTTTAAATTTACTTATTAGTGATTTTTAGGTCATCTTTGAGAAATGTCTGTTCTGTTCATATTTTCCTATTTTTAATTCAATTATTTGTGGGATTTATTTTGTGCTATTGAGTTTATTTCTTTATATATTTTGGATATTACTCCCTAGTCAGATATATAATTCAGAAGTATTTTCTCCAGTTACCTCAGTTGTCTCTCTCCTTGGTAGTTGAAGAGAAACAAGGAAAGTTGCAAATCAAGTAGTCACTGGAATTATTTTTTAAATCTCACTAAGAGTTTTAATAACCAAAACAAAAAAATAAATAAACATATACCTTGATTGTTAAATTGCATATTCATTGAGCTAAATGGTATTTTATTCTCTGTTTTTTGGCAAAAAAACTAAATAAATTGGGTAATATTGATTGATGATTAAGCATGATGTTAATAAGAGTGAGATTTTTGGGTTTAATATTTCCTCAGTTCCAATTTAGGACATAGTCAATAATATTAGCTCTTTATAATACTGGTTTTCAGAAAAGCTGGAAAATGTATATGCCAGCATATATCTGTTTCAGGAATACAAAACCATGGTAGTTGTCATTATGTATTTGAGTGAAAATGTAAGATTACACCATTGAAACTACTTACAAACCATCAAGTACCAAATAAATTTAAGAGATCTTTACAGCATCAAGATACAGAGAGTAAACATATATCACAGAAAAAATGGATCATTCTTTAACTTTGGTCCTTGCTGCCATAGGTATTGTAGGTTTTGCTTAGCTGTTGCTTTACAAATGAAAATAAACAGAAGTCTAGATTATACTCTGAGGAAAAGAGAAAACTAATATTTTTTAAGAAGTTTGGTCTTTTCTTGGAATGTTAATTGGAATGCTTTATTTTTTTTAAGTGTGATCCTGGATATTTTACAACTCCCCATTTCACATTTTTCTGCATATTAGCATAAGTAAATCTATATTTAGTGTTGGGTTTTCACAAAGAACAGTGGAAAGGTTTAGAACTACTAATCAATCCTTCCTTCTTCCCTCCCTCCCTTCCTTCCTTCCTTCCTTTCTTTCTTTCCTTATTTTTTCATACCACGGATTGAACCCAGGGGCATTTAACCAGAGCCACATCCCCTGCCCTTTGTAAAATATTTTATTTAGAGATAGGGTCTTGCTGAGTTGGTAAAGTGCCTCACTAAGTTGCAGAGGCTGACTTTGAACTTGCAATCCTCCTGCCTCAGTTTCCCAAGCTTTTGGAATTATAGGTGTGCACCTCTGCACCTGGCTAAAATTACTAATTTCTTGTAGTAACCAGACATGTACCCTACCATGGAGGATTTCATCCTATAATACATTTTGTCTCTTCCAATTAGATGGTAAATATTTTAGAACAGTAGCCATGTCATATTCATGTCTGTAGGTTTACTTCCAGATCACTCAGCATCATGCTTCATTTATAGAATGAGTTTATTAATGCAAAGACAACTAAGACTACTACAGTGTCAACCTTGGTACATACTGTCATGCCACAGAAGCTTAAATATCTCTGAGCTGGCAGTGGGAAATTTATACAGAAGTTAAATCCCAGGTTTATTTCATAGGAATAGAACCAGAAAGAGCAAACAGTATTAAAATACATATAACAGCATTCCTAAGAGTACATATTCTCATACATGTTTTTCAAATAAGGAAACTGATGTTCTAAAAGCTTCAGAAAAAAGTTGATCAATATCACAAAGTTGTAGTTGGCAGAGCTATTGTTGCAGATATTTCATTACTTTAGCCAAAAGGAAGTGAGTATGGAAATTAGAATTAATAAACAAGTTTCCTTAGGACATTGTTCTTCAGCAGCAGTAGAAGTAGTTCATTTTAGAGAGTAGGTGAGAAATAGTCAAAGGAAAGATTGAGTGGTGTGCTAAAAAGTTTGAAATTCATTCTATGAGCAATAGAATGATATTAAAGGTCTTTGGGTATTGTGTGACAAATGAAAAGCAGTGATTTAGAAAACTTAATTATCTATACTATTTGCATTGGTCAAGAAATGGGAATGTCTAATGCAGGAAAACAAATTAAGAGACTGTTAGAATTTATCACTTATGAAGTAGTGAGGGCCTAAATTAAAGTATGTAAAATTCTTAATTTCCAGACTACTTCCACAAATCAAATATGCCAGTTTATGTTAAATTTGCAGAAGGACAAAACTGATCATGTCCTAAAATATACAGAATAAATTCTTTTCTACTATTAACATCTTATATTGCAGTGGTTAATTTCTTAAAATTTAGCAGATACTAATTCTTTATTAACAAAAGTCAATAGTATGCATTAGAGCATGTATTCACCATTACACAGTCATTCAGAATAATTTTGTTGTCCTAAATATCATTGTGCTCTACTGATTCATCAGTCCCTCCATCCTGAATTGCTGGTTACCACTGATCTTTTCATTGTCTCTATAGTTTTAACTTTTACAGAATATAATATAGTTTATATAATAGGCTTGACTTGTTCATCCTTAATTATCAGTATTCATTCAAGATTCCTTTTTATGCCTTGAAGTTCATTTTTTGCCAGTAAATAATATTCCAGTATGTAGTAGATCACAGTTTATCCATTCAACTCTTGAAAGACATCCTGGTTGCTTTCAAGTTTGGGCATTTCTCAGTAAATCTTCTATAGATGTTCACAGGTACATTTTTGTGTGAACACACATTTTCAACTTGGGTACATACTGAGTAAAATTGCAAGATTTTATGGTAAGATTGTTTTTAACTTTGTACTAAAGTGATAAATTGCCTACTAAAGTAGCAATGTCATTTTGCATTCTCACTACCTATTCTACATAGATTTCTTCAGGTTAATTAGGTTAATTTTATAACTTATGAACTATTGATGTATCCCTCTATTTAGAATATAGAGCAAGTTATAAGATATTAAATCATGGTGTGCTCATGTTTTAAAATGATCTCTGGTTGATAGGTGGAAAGTCACTTCTATGGGGTCAAGGGCAGGAGAGTGGGCAAATATTAAAATAAGAGAAATACTAGATGATCATAAGATGTAGGGTATTAATTCTGGAGATGATGTGAAATGCTCATCTTCTGAATACAGTCTGAAGGCAGAACCAACAGGTTGTTATGATGAAATGAATGTGGAGGACAAAAGAAAGGACTAATTATAATTTCAGAAGTGTTTACCTCGGCAATTAGAAAACTTCAGATTCACTCAGGGGTGAGAGTCTTACAAAGTCAATAACTCAACTTGCACATATTATATAGGAGATAGTTATTAAATATCCAAATGGAGAGATGAATAAGCAATCGGATTCTATAGTGTCACATTCAATAGAGTACAAAAGAAGGATCTGTATTTGAGAAACATTGCTTTTGTATGGAAATCAAAGCTATGAGAACGATACCTGAAAAGTGAAATTAAACTCCTCCTCCTTAATATTCTACCCATGGTTCCAAGTACCCTATTGTGGATCTGGCCAACAATGGATGTGATGGAAATGACTCCTTTTATGTTGTTGCTTGCCTATTTATTGACTTTTAATTTAGTTCCAATTATCAGTACATTTGAAAGTTGGATCTCGAGGCATTTTCTGAATATAAAACCAGCTTGGGTTCTTTTATACTGACCCCACATTTTTATATTAACAGTTTGAGATCTGTTAATCGGTATTTCACTCTTTTCAAAATTTTATATTAAAAACAGTGAGTTACTTCTCATGAACCACTCCATTCAAAGCTAAGTCAGTTACTTATAAACTTAATTTCAATAACTAGGATAGTAGATATATCAAGTCTGAAAAAGATAGAATATCAAAATAGTTACATTTGAGGAATACTTAATGGAAGAACTGTTGGGAACTGCAAATCAGTTGTGGACTTGTCTGAGCCATCTCTAAGCAGAGGTGTGCCCCTTGGAGAACTCCAGGTTATCATCTCACTGAGCTGATACCGCAGAATTTATTGGTTCAGACGCAACTCCCCTGAGGTAGAAAGAGATACCAGTGCGCCCAAGTAGCATTGAGGTGCCAGCTGCCTGGAGGAAGAAGAATTATTCTGCAAGATAAGGCTCCAATCAGGCCAACTTCCCTCACTTCTTGTTTACCCTGAATAACCCTTCCTCACAATAAATCCCTTTGATGTTTTCCCCTATAAATAAAACATATGGAGCCTCACTCTTTGTTAGGGATCAGACCCATCAGGTCCCATCCGCCCACCAGGCCCTCACTGTGAAACTATTTTTCTGTGTCTTTTGTCTTTTATTTCTTATTAATTTACACTTTTAATTTCTCAGCTGCCTCACACCTCTGTGCAGTTATCTGATCCCTAGTTGTGCAGGACACAGCGGCAAAGGACTATTTATCAAGGTGTGGACATGTGTAGGGAAAGCACAAAACTATGAAGTATAATGTCACTACCCCTATGCCTAAAGGGATGAGAGTAAGAAGAAATTTCCAGCTCTTTAGAGAGAGGTGTGGAAAGGGGCAACTGACAAGAGCAAATAAGTCTGGGGGCGTGTGGATTACAACCAATTGAAGCAGATTTGTAAGGAAGGAACAGGGGAAAAAAATCTATTCTCATTCTCCTACTTTCCTAACCATGGGTGTTCCTATCTTCCAGTACCCTCACTTGACTGAGCCAAACTGAAACCAGATGATGGTGCAACCCATGGAGAAGATGTTCAGATGAGTACACTTTACTTATACTATCTTAATAATTATTCCCAGGAAAACTTACTTGAATACCTCAGTTTTAATATAAAATATTCACTAACAGAAGTTTAAACAGACTATTAACACACAGAGCAAAAAGTGATAGAAAAAGTAAACCAATAAATATCTAAATAAAGATGAAAACTTGTTCCATAATAATAAACTGTTTGACTAAAATCACATATTGCTAAGCCACACCTAACTAGTTCATAATCTGTTTTCAGACTAAAATCATCTGATAGGAATTTAAAGCATTGAATGGTCTTCAGTTCAATATGTGTGATTATTCCATGAAACATACTGATTTAAACATAGCCTCAAGCTTTGAATGATGCTTTTCATGTGTAGATAAGGAGGCTGCTAGACAGTGATGGATTTGTTACTTTTAATAGGTTCAATTTTAAAAGTATTAACTACAGTCCTCATTCTGTATACTAGATGTGTAAGATTTGTTTATCTAACCTGTCTGCTATTTTTTATTCTTTGACCAAATTTTCCTCATCTCCCCTACTACCTACTAGTAACCATTATCCTCTATCTCTGTATACTTAATTTTTAAAAATGCTTTCTCTACTACAATACTATTTTAGCATCCATGTGTATCTTATAAAATCCTGTTTTACACCTGAAATATGTGCAACAAAATTACTTTGAAAAAGGAAAGTTTTTGTAAAATGATTCCCAAATTCAATTTGAATTAGGAATAATAACTTTTTGTTATTTGCTAAAGCCATTACAGTGTGATGAGTTTTCATTCACAAAACCCATATCTTACAAGGTTAGAACTTTAAGATGTAATTCTCTTGGTCACAGATATTTTTTAATGTGTGTGTGGAGGTTGTTTGTTTTTTTTTTGGTGTTGTTGTTGTTTTGTTTTCTGAGTTTATTTTGGTGTCGTTGTTGTTACTAGGGATTGAATCAGAGGCACTCAACCACTGAGCCACATCTCCATTGCTTCATTTTATTTTTTTAAATGTGTTTGTACTTGTAGATGGACAGAATATCTGTATTTTATTTGTTTATTTTATGTGGGACTGAGGATTGAACCAATGCCTCACACATCCTAGGCAAGTGCTCTGTCACTGAGCTAAAGCCCCAGCACTATTTTGATTTTGTTTTGTTTTGTTTTTTTGAGACAGGGTCTTACTGAGTTCCTCAGGGCCTTGCTAAGATGCTCAGACTGACTTTGAAATTGCTCCTCCTACCTCAGCCTCCCAAGTCTCTGGGATTGCAGGTGTGTGCCACCAAATGCAGCCTTTCGATGAGTTAAATATAGGCGATTTAAGATTTTCTTTGGGAACTCATGTAAGCCAAAATCAAGGAGTAAAGTATTGTGAAACATAAATTAATTTCAAACACAGATACACACAAATGTTTCAGGTGTATTCAAAAAATGTCTTCTTTGGGAAAAGATCTGGTAAGATTTGTTGCACATTTCTTAATTAGGTTATTTGGGATTTTTTTGCTATTGGACTGTGATTTCTTTATACAGTTTGGATGTTAACCCCTTTATCAGATATATGATTTGCAGTATTTTCTCCCATTCCATGGTTCCCTTTCATTTTGTTGACTTAGATTTGCTATTCAGAGTTTCTTAGTTTGATGTAATCCCACTCACTTACTTTTTCTTTTGTTGCTTGTGCTTTTGATGATGTATCAAAATCATTGCCAAGGTCAATCATCGAGGCCAAAATTCAATGAACTTTTCCCCTGTTTTCTTCTATAAGATTTATGGTTTCAGACCTCATACTTGTTTTCTATCCATTTTAGGTTAGTTTTTGTATATGGAATGAGAAAAAGGTCAAATATCATTCATTTGTATGTGGGTATTCTGTTTTTTCATCCCTAATTATTGAATAGAATTTCCTTTCCCAACTGTATTTCCTTCCAGCCATTCTCAAAGATTAATTGACCATACATGTATTGGTTTATCTTTGTAATGTCAATACCATACTCTTTTGATTAATATAGCTGTTATATAATTTGAAATCAAGAAGATGATGTTTTGTTCTGCTTGCTCAAGATTGTTTTGGCTATTCAGAAACTTTTGTAATTCCACATGAATTTTAGGACAATTTGTTGTTGTTGTTTCTGTGAAAAATAACATTGGAATTTTGACATAAATTGCTTTGGATCTGTAGGTTGACTTGGATAGTATGGACATTTTAACAGTATCAGTTCTTTCATTCCATGAATGTGGGATAACTTTCATCAATATCTTCTAATTTTTTGGTGTAGAGATTCTTCACCTACTTGGTTAAATTTTTCCTAAGTATTTTATTCTCTTTAATGCTGTTGACATGGATCATTTTTAAATTTCTTTTTCAGATAGTTCATTATTAGTTTATACTAATGCATTGATTTTAATGTTGACTGTTGTGTTCTGAACTTTGAATTACATTCTTACAATTTTTTGATAGGGCTTAGTGTATATGTGTGTGATTTGTATACATGTGACTGATACCATCTGTCACCTTGATGAGTCCTACTTTCTCAGATGTTGAAGTACAACGCCAGAGAAACACGTCAAAGCAAGCGTAGAGTAGAAAGTAAGGTTTATTAAAAAAAGTAGAACAGACTTCCTCTCAGGTGGAAGAAGGGGACCCAAAGGTGGAATTCCTTGGATATGCAAATCTTGCCCCTTTTATAGGTTTTTTTCTCCTGTTCCTTATCTCTTTCCTTCCTACCTATGTGACTAGGCCCTGGAGATGCAGGTAAGATGGCAAAAAGGTGAGAAGCAGATGGGCAGGAGGGAAGGGCCAAATGGGGTGTTTTAGGCAGGTAGGGACCCAGTAGGCATTAATTAACAACTCTGCCTGCAGCCTTTTGAAAAGGATGATATCAAAGGTAAATTTGATATCCATGGGTTCTGGAGGTCTTTTACATTCCATTCATTCTCCCAGGGGTAGTCTCCAACTTTCCAGATGCAGATGGCCTCCATTTTCTTGATTTGATCTGATTCCCTACTCTACAATAACTGCCTATTCTCAATTCTGGCTTCATGATCATGTTTCTGCAGAGAGGGACAATTTTATTTCCTTTTCAATTTAAATAACTCATTTTTTAATAATTCAATTTAAATAACTCATTTCTTTTCTCGATTAATTGTTCTGTTTGGTACTTCAGTTCTATGATGAATAGAAGTGAAGAATGGGCATCCTTGTCTTAGTCCTGGACTTAGACGTAGTATTTTGAAGATTGTGATGTGTGGCCTTTATAATGTTGAGGCGCTTTACTTCTATACATGATTTTTTGATAGTTTTAATCATAAAGGATATTGAATTTAGACAAATACTTTGCATTATTTAAATAATGAATAGAAAAATAATTTATAATATGCATTGATCTGACTTAAAATTGAATATACCTTTTTCAAAATTCAGAAAGTAAGAAATAAGAAAGTGTTTGTCATATCAATTTATTTTTTTGGGAGGGGAACCAGGGATTGAACTCAGGGACACTTGACCACTGAGCCACATCCCCAGCCCTATTTTGTATTTTATTCAGAGACAGGGTCTCACTGAGTTGCCTAGGACCTTGCTGTTGCTGAGGCTCGTTTTGAACTTGTGATCCTCCTGCCTCAGTCTCCCAAGCCACTTGGATTACAGGTGTGTGCTACTGTGCCAGGGTCATGTCAATTTATTTTAAAGAACTGAAATTGTTCTTAACTTCCATAGTACAGGAGGTCTTAATCATGACCAAAACTGGAAACGACATTGGTACAAACATTTGGTGATTTGGAGGAAGTTGGAAATTGATAGTGCCAAGGGATTATTGAGATCCTTATGTAAGAAAATTCCAAATAGGGCTATCTCTACATTCAGGGATAGGGGCAGAATTAGCTCTAGAGCTTGGACTGAGTTCTTCACCAATACTCAGAGAGTAATCTACTTGATGAAGGAAGGACAAAATGTGTTATTTTTCATTATTTTATATAGTCCTAAAATTTAACAGAATACATCAATACAGATGAGATCATTAGACTAAGATCTTTTGTACATGAAGTTTTGAGTTATCTCTGTAGTGAAATGTGACCAGTTGAAAGTTTGTCTGGAGTCCCAGGATAAAGTACATAGCAAAATAAGGAACTTAAAATATCGTGTGCAATCACAGGTCTACTTGTATAGTAACTATAGATTTAATTTATTAATATAAATTATTTTCTTGTCTTCTTTTACTATTTCATATGTAAATTATACATTTGATTTACCTTATCCTTGAAGTGTTAAATTAAAATATATTATAAAGTGATAGTGATCAGACTAATAAAGGAGCACATATTACCTAGAGATAGATATAGTGATTTGTGGGTAGTGTGACAATATAATTTTTTGTTTTAATGGGGAAATTTTCATTTTAAAAACAGATGAAAAAATAAATTAAAATTCTTGATTCATTTATTTAAATCAAACTAAACTGGAGTTTACTTGAAAATCATTTTCCAAAATTACTTCTTTTTTTTATTGTAAACAAATGGGATACATGTTTTTTCTCTGTATATGGAGTAAAGGCATACCATTTGTGTAATCAAGAATGGAAGAAGGAAGGACTGTATAGAGGGAAAAGAGGGGTGGGAGGGTTGGGGGGGAAGGGAAAAAATAACAAAATTACTTCTTAAAAAATCATCTGCACACATTAAAACAACCATTTTATTCATATTATGAGCCTTATAAAGTAGGGGTAATGATTATTCTTGTTTCATATTAACACAATTTCACCAATTTTAAATGTTTAAAAACATTTTCACTGACACATAAAATTAGACATATTATTAGGTTATAATGATGTTTTTCTAAATGTATATGTTATATAAAGTTCAAAGCAGTGAACACATCTAAATTTTCAAATACTTATCATTTTATAGTGAAAACATTCAAAATCATTTCTTCCACCTTTTAAAAATATATGCATTATAGTATCATTATCTATAGTCACTCTACTGTAGAATACAACACATGAACCTAATTTTCCTAACTATACCATAGTAACCATTAAGCAAATTCTACCCAATCCTCCTTCTCCCTTAGCCTCAGGTAACTCCCACCATATTTTCTACTTCTATGAGATGAACTTTTTGAGATTCCACATACTAATGAGATCATGTGGTACTGCTCTTTCTGTGCCTGGCTTATTGCACACAATTATCTCCGGTTCTATCTATATTGCCACCAATGATTAGATTCCATTCTTTTTATGGTTGAATAGTATTACAATGTGTTTATATACTAGATTTTCTTTATCCATTCATCTCTTGATGGATAGTTAGTTTGATTCCATTTCTTAGCTGTTGTTAATAGTGTTTCAATAATATGGGATTGAAGATAACTCTTCAAAATACGGTATCATTGCCTTTGTAAATTACCTGGTATTAGTAGGATTACTGGATCATATGGTAGTTATACTTTATTTGATTGAGGACTCTCCATACTGTTTCCAATGATGGCTACACTAATTTAAATTTACATCAAAACTGTTTAACAATTTCCCTGTTTTCACATCCTCAATGACATTTAAAAAAATTGTCTCTCTGATCATAATCATAATCTAAATGGGATAGGGTGATATCTCACTGCAGTTTTTGATGAGTGATGCAGAACATTTTTTCATATACCTGTCAGGTATTTGTATGTCTCCTTTTGAGAAATATTTATGAATGACTTTCACCTGTTTTCAAATGGGATTTTTTTCTTGCTACTTATTGGTTTGAGTTCCTTATATATTCTAGATATTAACCCTTTGTCAATTGCATGGTTTCCAAATATCCCTTCATTACATTGATTGTTATCTCTGTGCATAAGCCTTTGTGTTTCATATAATCCCATTTGCCTATTTTTGCTTTTGTTTCCTGTGTTCATGGGGTATTTTCCCAATTATCTTTGCTGTTTCTAGTGTCCTGAGCATTTCCCCTGTTTACTTCTAATATTTTCATAGTTTCTGATCTTAAATTTCAGTCTTTAGTTCATTTCCTTCCTAACATTGGATTTATTTGTTCTTATTTTTCTAGTTCCTTGAAAAAAGTGATAGGTTTTTTGAGCTCTTTCTCCTTTGCTGAGGTGGCCAGTGCTGGCTACCAAATTCCCTCTCAGTTCTGCAATTGCTATATCTCATAGGTTTTAGTATATTGTGTTTATAGTTTTACTTTTTTCAAGGATTTATTTGAATTGCCTGTTGATTTCTTCCTTGATTCATTGGTTGTTCAAAAGTAACTTGTTTAAGTTAAATTTTTTGTGTAGTTTCCAATGTCTTTCTTGTTATTAATTCCTAGTTTTATTGCATGTGGTCAGAAAAAAATATTCATTATGAATTCGGTGTTTAAAAATTTTTTTGAGACTTTTTTGTGACACATCATATGATGTATCTGGGAAAATGTTCTATGTGCTGGTGAGAAAAATGTGTATTCTTCAGCTATTGAATAGAACGTTCTGTATATATCTTTTACGTCCATTAAGTCTAGGATGCAATGTAACTCTGATCCTCTGTTGATTTTCTGTATGCATGATCTATCCACTACTGAAAGCGGGGTGTTAAAATTCTTAACTAATACAGTATTTGAATCTCTGTCTCTCTCTTTAGGTTTAATGATATCTGGATTTTATATTTGGGTGTTCCAATATTTGGAGAATATGTATTTAGAACTGTTATTTCTTCTTGCTTGGATTAACTCTTCTATGATTATATAGACCTTCCTTGTCTCTTTTTACTGCTTTTGAGTCAAAATCTAATTTATCTAAGTGTGGATACTCCTGTATTTCATTTGCATGGATTATCTCTTTCTGTACCTCTGCTTTTACTCTGTGCATATCCTTAGGGGTAATGTGAATTTCTTATGAATGGAATATAATTGGGACTTTTTTACCTAGTCAATCTGTGTCTTTTAATTGTATAATTTAATCCATTTACATTTATGCTAATTATTGAAAAGTAAAGTGTTACTATTGCCATGTTGTTATTTTTTCTAGCTTTATTGTCATTACTTTCTGTTTCCACCTCTCTTATAATACTCCTTTGTGTGGAGGTGATTTTCTCTAGTGGTGTGTTTTTATTCTTTTTTATTTATTTTTTGGTATGTCTATCATAGATTTTTGCTTTGTGATTATCATAAGGCTTATAAAAGCATATTTGATTATAATAAGCCATTTTGATGTAACAGAAACATAAAGATTGACTATGGAGATTGGAGTAGTAAAAAAAAGAAAAAAGTTAAAATGTACTAATAAAATATCTCCACTTGTATTCCAGTCCTCTCCACATTTTGAATTTTTGATATACTATTTTAGATATTACATATAAGTGCTGTTATTTAATGACATCTTATTCTTCATACTAAACATGTCAATAGTTTAAGCATACAGAACCATTTAAAATATCATACCAATCTCAATCCATCTGTATATGCACTCTTACCAGCAACTTTTATACCTTCTTATCTCAGTTTGAAAAACTCTCTTTAGCATTTATCTTGTGGTAATAAATTCACTCACCTTTTGTTTCTCTATGAATGTTTTTACATCTTATTCATATCTAAAAATAGCTTTTTTGGAATATACTGTTCTCTCAGATGAACTTTATTTTTCTTCCTTCAGTGCTGAGAAATCTCATTCCCTCCTAACCTGTGAGGTTTTTACTGAGAAGTCAGTTGTCAAGTGAATTGGTACATCCTTACTTGTTTTCACTTTTCTCTTGCTGCAAACTCTCTATCTTGGAATTTTGAGAGCTTGATTATGTCTTCTGAGAGAATTGGTTGAGTTGATTCTGACTAGTGACATTTAATCTTCCTATAACTGGGTAGTGATATCTTTTTAAAGATTTGGGAAGTTTTTTTTATTTTCCTTTAATACAGGTTCTACTCCTTTGCCATTATCAAGGCCCTCTTGAACCCATATAACTTTAATGTTTGCTCTTCTAATGCTGTTACAAAGTCTCTATATACTTTCTTCATTCTTGTTTATTTTTTATCATCTGTGTATTTTATAATATCCTGCCATGAATCTCACTAATTCTTTCCTCTCTTTGCTGTCTTCTGCTATTTATGCCTTCTATTGTGTTTTTAATTTTATTTAGGATACTTTCCAACTCAGGGATTTCTGATTGAATTTTTGTTGTTGCTTCAATCTCTCTGTTCAGTTGCTCTGTTAAATTTTTTTGTCCTTGTGTCTTGAAGCTAGTTTTTCATTTAGACAACTATTTTGAGTACTTAATACAGGAATTCACAGATGCCAATTTCTATACTGTCAGTTTCTAGTAACATTTTTTTTTCCATTAGTCGACATCATGGCTCCCTGAAAGTTTTTGATTCTTGGCATGCAATATCATCTGTGCAGTGAAGGTTTAAGTATTTTTTCCAAGTTTCTGGATTTGTTCCTGTTCCATCCAAAATTCTAACCAGTCTTCTTATTTTCTGTGTCTATGGACACTTCCACTATTTCAGTGCTAGATATTAACCTGTGTCCAGGTTTTCTGTGAGTCCTCTGTTGGTGTATTATTACTGTTTTCAGCATTAGAAGGCACCCTAAGTCCAGATTTGTCCCAAATCCACACTTGGTGTGTTGTTAAAAATGAACACAAGGGGTGCCTATAAAGGGTAGTTCATCTTTACAACTTGGCCCCTATCTTCCTTTCCTTCTTCTCAGAATACAATTACTCTCTTTATTTTGTCTTCCTGAGATTGGGGTTGGAATGAAATGACCAGTTCCATGACCACCAGTACCACAATGCTGAGTCCATCTTGAGCACACAGTTCATTAAAACCATAAAGCACAGAATCAAGATTAAGGATCATGCTGCTATAGGCTTCCTGTAACTGAGGTTTATGGCCCAAGACTGCTGTAAACATCAACAGTTGATGCTGGTCATAATAAAATATAATTACATGGGGATGTGGGTCTCTCACTAGTGCTAGGGAAGGTCCAGAGACTGTCAGTGGGCACTGGTAGGGACAAAGATTCTTAGGTTCTTTCCAGTGTTAGGGCTCACCAGCCTGGCACTAAGTTCCAAAACAATCTTCTTCTCACTTTCCTGCACCACCTTCCTATAGGAGGAATCTGGCTCCTTGCTGTGCTGCCCAACATTGAAGGAAAGGTGGTAGAGGCAGTTGCTTGGTCACCCAGACTGATGATGTTAGTAAGTTTGCATGTGAGTCATACAGATGCAGGAACCTACACAGTCTCAGGTATGCCTATGCACTGTCTGACAGAGATGCAGGCTGAAATATGAGTTCATTCCATTGGGATGCGAATTTCTCCTTCATGCTGAGGTAGGTCTAGAGGTACCATCCATGAGCACTGTTCTGAGAATTGGACTGTGCTGGGTCTCACTGCAGAAGGCCCAGCACCAAACTAAGCTAGTTCCAGAGACTTTGTCTGCAAGTGATGTTCTGAGGGTGTGCACCTTGGGGCTCTGCCTAGCATTGGGTTTCACCATAGCAGGCAGAGCGCTGGTTTTTAAGTTTAAGTATGTACTTAATTCCTTTTCTCTCCCCCCAGTGGCAAGTGTTCTTCCCCATGCTGTACTTCTCAGAGTTACAGGGAAGGATGATGTGGGCAACTCTTTTCCTTTTCTGCCTTCTTCAATACATCTTTTATTTTTATGCTAAAATCAGACTCAGTGGTCTCTTTCCTGACTTCCTTAGTTCTTATGAAGGTAGAAGGTAGATCGGTGCATGAATAGCTGTGCTCTTGGGGAAACAATTGCTGGATCATCTTACTTCCAATCCTTTTGTCAATTTTTAAATATGTTTCTAACAATGTGTCATTAGCATTTTTCAATAAAATATATTTTTCAAAAATTTGCAATTTCCTTGATATTGCATTTGATGATAATTTTTAAGCTGATAATTTTAAATTCTTGTTTTATGCAGATGCTAATAATTTTAGTTGGAAATAATATCCCTGTGCAGGTACTTAGGTGCCTGATAAAATCAAGCAAATTCTGTGAAATAGATATTCTCAGATGCATTGTTTTATTTATAAAGGTGTAAATAAATAAAATATTTTATTTTTGCATCAATACTTAGTAACTTTTTGGCAAATATATTACCAAGCCAAAACTACTCAAATTAGTTGCTTCTATTTTGTGATGCTTTTTGAATATTTGATTGTATATAAATACCACATAATATCTTAATTTATTTCCTTTTCAGGATGGAATATAATTTTTTCATTGAAAATTGTGAGATCCATCAAAATATTCTCCCCATATATCTAGATTCCTAAGCACAATGATAAAATTTCAAAATTAGATATCATACTCCTTGTAATCTCATAGTTCAATTTATTCTGTTTCTACTTTGCTTTTGTAAGAATAAATTTCAATAATTTCCTGTTTTAAGCTTTGTTTTTAATAATTACAGTTTTTAATCAAGGTTCTTTTTTGCTCACTTTTGTTACTATTTTGATTAAAACTTTCATAATCATTTAGAAAAATAATGTTTTGAGAGTATATATGGTCAGGTAATTTTCAGTAATAATACTTGAACAATTGGATGATATCCATTGCTAGAAAAAAAGAGAATAAGAACTTTCACCCACACATAGGACCACATATAATAATTAATTCAAAATAGAGCTTAGATGTAAGTGTACATCCACAATTATAAACTTAAAAAGAAAACAGGAGAAATGTTTATGGTCTGGAATTAGTATGGAATTAGCAGAATTTTTTTAGATATAACACCATAAGCATAATTCATAAAAGGAAAAAAAATTCAATCTCATCCAATTAAAGTGTTAAGAGAAGAAAAATAGAAGACATAATTTTAATAAAGGATTTTGATCCATGTTATATGTATAACAATATATCCATACATGTACACACATTGAAAACATTGTAAGAAAATAACTCAGTGGAAATAAAGTGGACAAAAGAATGAGAGGAATTTATGCAAAGAAGCTAAATAGATGACAAAGATGTGTGGATATTTATCGAGTCATTAGTGAAATAAAAATTAAAATCATAATAATAACTATAAATACAAACATATTAGATTTTTTAAATTAATAATTCTGACAATTCTAATTAGAATAAGTTATACTCCATGTGTATATATGTCAAAATACACTCTACTGTCATGTATATCTAAAAAGAACAAATTAAAAAAATAATTCTGACCATGCCAAGCATTGGCAAGTTTATGTAATAACTGGACATTTGGGTCACTGTTGATAAGATTGTAGAACAGTATAACTATGGAAAACAATTCTGCAGTTTCATTTTTTATTGTACATATTTAAGGTATATAAAATATAATATTTTGGTGTGCACATATGTAGTGAAATGATTACACATTTAGATATCATTTTTGTTACCACATATTTTTGTGGTAAAATCATCTAAAATCTCTTTCAACAAATTTTCATTATACAGTATTAACTACATTAGGTCTCTAGACTCATTCATCCTACCTAAATGCAAATGTGTACTCTTGATTAATTTCTCCCCATGCCTTTCCCCTCTCTACCCCTAGTTACCAGGGTTCTAATCTATTCCTCTTTATTCAATCTTTTTATAAAAATATTCCACATGTGAGATCATATAATATTTTTCTTTTGTATTTAGCTTTATTTAGCAAGAAGTCTTTCTGATTCACATATTATTGAAAATGGCAGTATCTTTTTTAAAAAGAATTGTGTTCAATTATGTATATATGTGAGAATTTATACATCTGTCAAAGGACACTCAGATTATTTCCATATTGTACCTATTGTGAATAATGCTGTGATAACATGGGAATGCAGATATCTCTATGAGGTATTTATTTCATTATCTTTGAGTATATTATTCAATGGGGAGACTTAATTATAAAAATCGATTTTTATTTTATTAAAGAGAAAAATTACCTGTACAATAAATGCAGTAAATTTCACAATTACTAAGGTCTCCAAAATTGTGAAACACTGATTAAAATTATAGGTTTTAATTCAATAAAATATTTTGGATTGACTTCAACAAGAAATCATAAATGTATATTTTCTCTAAACCTCTGTTGGCTTCTGAGATAATTTGGAAATGTTGAGGTTCAATTGTCAAAGAAATTGTTTTCTTATTTGTAAAGTAGTGATAATGATTCATCTTAATGCCACCATAGGATTGTTGTGACTGTCAGAGCATATGGAGATAGTTTCTAATAAAAGAAATTTATTATGGATACATGCAGCATTTTTATCATGAAAATTATCAAATGTTTAGTTTGTATCCTGTTAGCAAATGGAAAGTATACCAAAAATTATTAAGAAAAACAACAACAACAAATAACCCATATGGGTTAGTTAGGATAAAGATTAGTTTGTACAACAAAGATTAAAACAATGGCTAAAAGTAGACAGTATATTTCTTTCTCAAGTGAGTTCAGTATCTGTGCTGGGCATGTGACTCAGCTCTTTCAAAGTGTTTGGTGCCATAGGTAACATTCCACATTGGTGTCAAACCACCACCTAGCATACAGTTGTCTTCTACATGGTCATAGATGTTCAATGCTTCATTTGACTTCTGGCCTATATGAAGAGAAAATAGAGAAAGTGCAGAACAAGAAAACCTGCTTGTACTCACATTTTATTAGAAAGAATTTAGTTGAATGGCCACATATGAGTAAAAAGGAGACTGGGAATATAGCTTCCAGTTTGCCTGCCCTATACGATCATAGAGAAAGGTACAAGAGATTTAGAGGGGACAACTGTCAATCAAATGCATCACCTTACACAGTATATATGGCCACACAACCAGTGAAGCAGGTAATATTTGAATGAATTTCTTTATATTCTTGATTTTATTTGCTTTGTGTTAAGTCATGCTATATATCTTTTACTGTGTGTGAATTTTTTCTATCCTACAAATTATAATTTAGTATAAGATGAAAAAAATACTTGTCACAAGTTTCCTGCCTTTTTGAAGGGATTCATCTATTCTAATCACAAAGAAACTGTACAGCATCATCAGATTCTTGCTTCTATATGTCTCCCTGTGTGAAACTTTGGGAAAGTTATAGAAGAACTTGTTTGAAGTTGGGTATTTTTGATGACATCTATAAAGGATTGGAAGAAAGAGAATATTCAAGCTATTTCAGAGAAAAACACATTTTATACAAAAATCCTGTAAAGCAGCTTAAAGATTTGGCAAAATTCCCATGAGGTAGTTTAACAGGCCTAAGTAATGGGAGGTTGTGTTAATATTGGTCATAAGGAAGCAATTCCTTTGTTAAAGGCCCTTCTAACTGAATGAGTATGCCCTGTGCTTACCTTAGGAGACATTCCTTTCCTAGAAATTTTTGTTCATTGCTTAATGCATGCCTAGAGACAGACCTAACCCTGATTTTTCCTGGGTGGGGGGAGAACTCACCTTTAATTTGAAAAATGAACTTAATGGGTTGATCTATTAAGCCTTTTGTTATTCTTGGGTGTTATTGCTAGGATTAGGAATACCCTCACACTCTTCAAACTCCCTCTGTTACAAGAAGCATGTGGTTTGGGACAGAAGGTCTCCAATCTAATTTCAAAATTTCCATGGTTGCTGTAAATTACTCTGGGCAGAAAGGTGGTAGCAAAGTTCCCATGAAAGATATCATTTTAAATGTCACAGAGAGAATCAATAAATAAGGTTTGTAATGCAAAGTTTCTTTTGGCAGATGAAAGAATGCAGGGAGATTCTACAAATTCTCTAATGTTTCCTGTCTGATCCCTAGGTAGGAATTAAGAGTAAATGAACAGGTTGGGGGACTTAGATAGATTAAAACAATTCCTCCATGATTTGAAGAATGAAAAATAATGAGAATTGGTAAGAATATGTTAGAGTCATTAAGCAGGTGTTTCAGAAATTTTGAAAGATAGGGTGATAGGAAGTCATTGCATGAGAAACCAGAAATGCTTATTTTTGAAAATGTTTTACAAACTTTTATTTATGTGCAGAAGATTACACAAATTTTAATTGACTCTCTTAATAAATTTTCACTAAGTAAACATTCGTAAAACCACTGTCAAGATCAAGAAACAAAATATTACTGGCTTATTTGAAGCCACCCTCATGCCTACTTTGAGATACTAAGTGCCATAGTAACAACCATCCTGATTTCTAATACCTTTGACAAATATTGCCCTGGATTGAACTTTATATAAATGGGATTATACAATATGTAGTGTTGACCTGCCTTCATTTAATAATATTGTATTGATGCTCATTCATGTTACAGTGTACATTAATAATTTATTCCTTTGTGATTAGTGTTCAGGTATGTAAATGTTCCACAACTTGTTTTTCTGGAGTTGATGTGCATTTAGATTGATTCCAGTTTAGAGGCTATATGAATAATACTGCTATGAACACTATTGTATATATATTTCATTTTTTAAATGTTTAACCGATGATTAACAAATTTGTACATCTGAATGGAGTAGCATAAAATGTGTCAATATAGATATACACTGCAAATATTTAAATTAGGTTAAACATGTTTATGTCTTCAAATGTTTATCATTTAGGGTGAAAACTTTCAAAATACTTTTTTAACTTTCTGAAATGTACAGTATATTGTTGTTTTCAGTGGTCACCCTACTATACAATAACACACCAAAACTTCTTGCTTCTAAATGAATATTAGTACCCATTGATCAGCCTTTCTCCATTCCCTCATTTTCCCCCCAGCATTTGTACTGCTATTTTCTCCAACCTCTGATGGCCACCATTATACTGTCAAGTTCTACAAGATCAATATTTTAATTTTTTATAGACAGCATGCTTTTATTTATTTATTTTTATAAAGGATAGAACCCAGTGCCTCACACACACTAGGCAAGTGGTCTGCCGTTGAGCTACAACCCAAAGATCAATATTTTTAGATTTGATATGTAAGTGAGATCATGCGGTACTTGTCTTTCTGTGTCTGGCTTATTTTACTTAACATAACAAATGACAAGATTAAGTTGTTTATGGCTGAATAATATTCCATTATATATATACCACATTTTTTATCCATTCATCCATTGGCATATGTGTAATTTGTTTCCATTTCTTAGTGCAGCAATGAATATGGTAGTGCAGATGTCTCTTCAACATACTGATTTTATTTGTTGGATACAGTCCCAGTAGTAGGATTGTTGGATTATATGACGGTCATTCTTTTAACATTTTTTGAGGAATCTTCATACTGTTTCAACAATGTGTGAAATAATTTACATTCCCAACAATGGTGTGCTAGCATCCCTTTCCTCCACATCTATGTCAGTACTTGTTATCTTGAGTCATTTTGAGTATAGCCATTCTTAATCAAGATAGGAGATAATGCATTGTGAGTTTTTATTTGCATTTCCCAGATAATTAGTAATGTAGAACAATTTAGAGTACCTCTTAGTTCATTGTATATGTATATCTTTTTTTTTTAATGTCTATTTAGATCTATGGCTAATTTCTTTTTTTTTTTTTTAGTTTTTGGAGTCCCTTATATATTCTGGATATCAACCTCCCCATCAGTTATATACTTTGCAAATATTTTTTTCCCATTCTTTAGGTTGACATTACACTTCGTTGATTGTTTTCTTTGTTGTGATTCTTTATAGTTGGACAAAATACTATTTGTGTATTTTTTGCTGTCATTTCCTGGGCTTTTGGGGTCTTGTCCAAAAAACCCTCACCCATCCAACACCCTGAAGCATTTCCCCCTATGTTTTCTTCCAGTTGTTTTCTAATTTCAGATTTTACATTTAAGTCATTAGTCCATTTGTACTTAATTTTTTTAACTGGTGAGAGATGGAGGTCTAACTTTATTCATCTGCAGGAGGATAGCCAATTTTCCTAGCACCATTAATTGAAAAGACTGTCCTTTCTCCACTGCATGTTCTTAGCACCTTCAATGAAAATCAGTTGACTGCAGATGTTTGGATTCACTTCTAAAGCCTCAGTTCTCTTCTATTGGATTGTGTGAATCTGTTTTTATAGCAATATCAACCTGTCTTTTTTATTGTAGCTATGCAGTTTTTTTAATTCTAATTAGTTATACTTGGCAATAGAATTCATTTTGACACATCATATATAAATGGAGTATAATTTCTCATTCTTCTGGTTTTACATGATGTAGAATCACACTGGTTGTGTAGCTATATATACGTACATGAGGTAAAAATGTCTGTTTCACTCTATTATCCTTCCTACCCATGACCCTCCCCTCCCTTCACTCCCCTCTTCCTAATCCAAATTGACTAGATTCTTCCCTAGCCCTCCCCCCCACACCTTATTGGGAATTAGCATCTGCAGATCAGAGAAAGCATTTGACCTTTGGCTTTTTGGGATTGACTTATTTAGCTTAGCATAATATTCTCAATTCATTTACCAGCCAATGCCATGATTTTAACGTCATAATGGCACATAGTACAATGCTATCCTTCTAGCTCAAGTGACTTTGGCTATTCAGAATCTTTTGTGGTTCCATATAAACTTTAGGGTTTTTTTGTTTGTTTGCTCGTTTGTTTGTTTGTTTGTTTCTGTGAAGAATGTGGTGTTTTGGTTGGGTTTACCTTGAATCCATAGATTGCTTTGGGTAATATGAATATTTTGACAATATATATTCTTGCATTTGATGAAAACAAGGGTAACTTTCTACTTTTTGTTTTACCTTCCATTTCTTTCATTAATATTTCATAATTTTCATAATAGAGATCTTTCACTTCTTTGGCTAAATTTATTCATAAGTATTTTTGTAGTTATTTTAAATGGGATACTTTCCTTGATTTCTATCTCCAGATAATTAGCTATTGGCATATAGCAACACTACTGATTTTTTATATGTTGATTTTTGTGTCCTACAACTATCCTGAATTCATTTATTCTAATAATGTTTTGAGTTTGGGGGTATTTTATATATATGAGGCCATATCATCTGCAAATAGTAAAACGTTGATTTCCTTCTCTTGCCTGATAACTTTGGCAAGGACTTCCAGAACTATGTTAAATGAACATGGTCATCCTTACATTCTTCCAAGATCTTAGAGAAACACCCTTTAGCTTTTCCTCATTCAGTATAATGTTATATTTTGTCTTATTATAAGTGGTATTTCTTTTGTTGAGGTAAATTCCTTGTATGACTGATTTGTTCAGCCTTTGTGAAGGGATGTTGAAATTTAGTATATCCCTTTCTGAATCTATTGAAATGACCATATGAGTTTGAACCTTCATACGTATATTGAGTCTTCCTTGCATCAATGGAATGAATCCCACTTTGTCATGGCAAATAATCGTTTTTCAAAATTTGATATATTTTATTGTTTGTTTTATTTATTTTGATTCATTGTACACAGATGGGGTACAACTGTTGTTTCTCTGGTTGTACACAAAGTAGAGTTGCACCATTTGTGTAATCATACATGTACATAGGGTAATGATGTGTGTCTCATTCTGCTATAATAATCTTTTTAATGTGCTCTTGTATAGAATTTACTATTATTTTGTTGACAATTTTGCATGTATAATTCATCAAGGCATTTTGCCCATATCTTTAATTTTTTTCTTTGTCCTTGTCTTGGTTTTGGTATCAAAATAATGCTGACCTCATAGAATGTGTTTGAAAGAAATCCTTCCTCTTTAATTTTTTTTCAATAACTTGATGAGAATTTATATTCTTATTTAAATGTTTAAGAGACTTTTTATTACTAATTCACTCTTGGTAAGATGTATTTGCCTAGGAATTTGTTCTAGTTTATCAAAGTTGTTGGCATATAGTTAGTCCTAATAATTTGAAAGGATCATTTGTATTTCTTTATTGTCAGCTGTAATGTTTCCTTTTTTATCCCTGATTTCATTTGAGTATTGTCTTAGTCTTGGTAACAATTTATGTATTTTGTCTTTTCAAAGAAGTAGCTCTTTGTTTTGTGGATCTTTTGTAGTGCATTTTATTATCTACTTCATTTATTTCTGTTCTGATTTTTCTTATTTCCTTCCTCCTTCTAAATTTGGGTTTGCTTTGTTCCTGTTTTTCTAGTTCCTTGAGATGCAGCAGGTTATTTGAGATCTTTCTCCCTTTTTGATGTTGGCTACTGATTGCTGAAATGTTCCTTGTTTCTACTGTTTTTGATGTATCACAAAGTTTTTGGTATGTGTGTCTCCATTCTTATTTGATTCAAGAAATTTTTAAATTTTCTTCACTACTTCTTTGATTCATTGGTTGTTCAAAATAAGATGTTTAAGCCCCATGTGTTTGTTCAGTTTCCAAAGTTGTTCTTATTGATTTCTAGTTTTATTGCATTGTAGTCACAAAGATACTCAATATGAATTCAAATTTTTAGAAAAAAAATTTTTGAGACTTGTTTTTTTTGTGACCTATTGTATAGTCTCTCCTGTAGAATGTTCTATGTATAGATGAGAAAAAAATGTGCATTTTTCATCTGTTAGATGGAATGTTCTGAAGATGTCTGTTTGATACAGAATGCAGTTTAACTGTTGTTTCTTTGTGATTTTTGCCTGGATAATGTGTCCACTGATGAAGGTGGGGATGTAAAATCCCTAGCTATTATTGTACTGAAGCCTATATCTCCCTTTAG